>NC_022027.1:41620719-41621566 GCF_000317375.1 Microtus ochrogaster
AGAAAATCAAAATGGAACAGGAAGCATATATTTGAATTTTACGTTTCAAAATAATTTTCAAGTTAATAAAGAGATGATAGGTGGTTTCAGACACTAGTAAAAAAGGAAGGCCTTGGAAATTTTCCACTTTCTGTTGTCTCTATTACATGAAAATGTAAAGAAAAGTATTTTATTATGACTACAAAGCAAATGGATTCACTGCAGCATGAAAACTCTCTTATTTTTGACTAAAGAGAACTTATGAGTGACCTCATACTGCCATAAAACCAAACACATAACAATAAAAAATTCTCTACATAAGCTCTATACTCAATTAATTCCACAGACAGCTGTTTGATAATTTACCATGATATCTGCATTGACTGTTCTAGTAGCTAGGGGACAGCTAATGACAGCTAACCTGCCCTAATGAAGCCAGAGCTCAATCTTCATGAGAGGAATGACTTTGAATGCCCCAGATACACATAAATGAACCTAAGCATTGAGTAATTCCTGAAAAAAAATAAGGTGCAAGAAGAGATCCAGTCATGGTAACTGGGTGTGTGCACAAGGTAATCACTGACAACCTCTCCCTTACTATACATTTTGGGGAAGAACTAAAGATGGTTAGCAAGGATGCCATTTTCTTAATAGAAATATGGTTGAAAGCAAGGGATCTTTAAGCTCTGAATCAGTTAGAACTTTTGTATGCAGTAGAGTCCTAAGAATGCTGATATTGGTACGGGGTGGAGGATATATAACGGATTTGCTTTTTGGAATTGACTAACTATAAGAATAGCAAAAATAGACGTTAGGCAGAAATGGTACAACATGCATATAATCCATGTTTGGGGGAAGATAAGTCAGA
>NC_022027.1:41622791-41625527 GCF_000317375.1 Microtus ochrogaster
CTGAATTAATTGTCTTTGTCCTTTTCATCAGTCTTACATTTGTGATATCTTGGGCTTCTCTGAGTTACTTTGTTTCTTTTTAAACACCTTGAAACCTTTGATGAAGCTTATGATTCTCCATTTAAATTCTGTGCCCTAGAGTTCCTTTAAGTAATTATCATTGGCATGCATTTCTACAAGAGACTGGTAGCTTTTACAGTGAAGATGATGGCTTGATTTTCTTATGCTTGCATTTTTGCCCTGATATCTGGGCACGTGGACTTTTTGTTCATTCTAAATGTCAGACAGAAAGAGATGTTGGGGTAGAAGAGATAATGGACAAGTGGGTTTGGCCTAGAGGAAGGAATGGCTTAGGCTGAAATCAGGTGGACAGTGGAAGTGGGCCAGAAATACAGGCTGTGTCTCCCAGTTCAAATCTGGCTTGGAGGAGAGGTTGGATGTGGCATAGGAGAGGCCTGTGAGTTTGGTGTAGATAAGGTAGGTCCTTCATAAGCCTAGAGATTGGTTGCAGCACAGATTTGTGGGCACCCACCACCTTTGTATATTCCTGAAGTATATTCTACTCTTGTGAGTTTATGACTAATCCTTACAATCCTTTCCAATATGGTACAATTTAGAACATTTCAAACTTTTCAAAATATCAACTTGAATAGGATAATATGAGCTACTAACTCACCATGAAAGGAGGCCTCTCTCTGTCTTTGCCCCTTATGTGACACTGCAGTCTATAAAAATTGAATCAAAAGAACCTTTATAATAGTTCTCCTATAGATGAATTGCCAATTTGAAAACTGTTTAACTCATTTCAGTCTTTTAGGTAGAAAGGTCTCTAAGTTTCACTCTACAGATCACAGGTGGTTGTCACAGCCATTAATGTGTGCTTATTAATTGTATTTTAATTTTTGCTTGTTAGTTTGTTTTTAAATTCTTCAAAATACTTTGCCCAACTTGGTTTGGTGACATAAACATACATCATGCGCATTCAGAAGGCATTGTTAGTTCAAGGAGCACCAAGACTATAGAGGATTAACAGTAAAAAACAAGATGACAATAAACAAACAAAAAACATTAAGTCCAGGGCCAAATACAATGTCCTAGGAACATTCCCTGGCACTAAATGAAAATTCTTCTAAGTCAGTTATGTATAAGTGTGAGATAAAATGCATGAGACCAGAAGTGAAGAAACTTGCAAGTTCAAAATTATAATATAACTTTATTATTTCAGATTAAAGCTTAAACATGAAATATAGATTATCTAAGCAGACCAGTCATTTATTTTAGAAGGTACAGATGTTATTAGCATGGTATGCTATGAAAATGTGTTTGTGTGTGCATTTGTGTGTGTGTGTACATATGTACCTACTAGTTTGCAAAACATCTATTCAACAGTGATTTTTAATTCTCATTCTCTCAAGATAACATGAGAATTCATTTTTATGTATTTGTACTTGCCACATAACATTTATTTTTAAGATGAAGTAGAAAATATGAGACTAACACATAATAAAAGCTGACCTACTAAAATAATTAGAATGATCTATTTTGTCTTCTTTGGGTTGTTTGATTTTGGTTTGGTTTTGCTCCATGCTCCCCACCCCCCACTACACACACCTTTTATCTCTTTTGTAAAGGCAATTTCTTAGACCCATGCTTTTTTTTTTCCAAAATAAGAAGAGAGTGTGCACCACAGGTCCCACTTTCTTTCCTGATACAAACACACATTGTGACTCACTGTACAGCTTCCTGAAGAATACACACACTGAGAGACTGAGAACATTCAGAAATGAAAAACACAGAAATACACTGCCAAATTGGCACGGATGATTCCTGTCTGTAAAGCATCAACCAAAGTTGTTTCATCTTCCTACCTGAGTTTCTTTTACTGCCAATGAAATTACACTACAACATATATAAGAGCTGAGAGTTCTGGGCCTTTATCCTTCATCTTCCACCACTCAGAAATAACCTCGTGGACAGCAGACTACTCAGCTAAGAAGAAGTTTCTCCAAGGTAGGCGCTTGGAAATGCAGAGCCTTTTACCTTGACATTAAATTTTGCCTAACTATAGAGGGCATTTTAATGGGCTGTTTGTAGGATATTCTTCTCTTATCACTGCAAGAATAAGTGCCTACAAGAAACCATAAGTCGTAAAAAGTATTACGTTTTGAATTTTGCAAATAACAGTAAAGTATGTATATTGATCACATGGGACAATGAGTCCACCAAAGTCCACAATTTCCTTTCTTCTCCTTGTACCTTATGGCTTTATATAACATTCATAATGATGAGCTACTCTCAGATGGACTCTGGAAGAGAATTATTTTAACATGTACATTTACAATTCATTTTTCTTGTGTTTTAGGCGTCACAAAAAAATAAACCTTAGGAAAAACAATATGTCACATACACTCATAAAATTCAGTGAATAATTTTTCCTGAGATTCTTTCAGGGTTTGCACTGTTTGGCTGCCACATTTACACTATTACCAAAGTTGACTGTGGGAGCTGACAGGGCACTGTGCACAGTGGTATGAAGGAAGAACTCAGACAATCTGACCCCGGAAATTTATCACAAAGTTTAAGAAATTGAAAAGAAAATAAAGCTAAAGAACAATATTCTCTTCTGTCCCATTTGTTGGTGAAACATAGTTGAATGTTAGAAACCAGATTTGTGAGCATTTATTGTGGGCTAACATGACTTACATTAATGTTATATGTAAGATATATATATATATA
>NC_022027.1:41625627-41628951 GCF_000317375.1 Microtus ochrogaster
ATATATATATATATATATATATACACATACATACATACATACATACATACTAAAAGATTCTTTGCCTTTCGATTGCATCTAATAAAAAGATTTTTTACTTATCTTCTGGGTGTCATGAAAAATTAAGTTTATCGCTTATGACCAAGTATAAATGGGAGTAATATCAAACACAAGTCTACAGAGGACTGTTATATAGAACAAAATGTACATGGAATAAATGTTCATTTTGAGATGATTACTGCAAAGCCAAAAGCTTTACTTTTGAAAGCTTCTGTTACCCAAAGTCTTCATGGACAATTATCTGGATTCTCTCCAGCATCAGCTCACAAATCAAATGTGAAAACTAGCTCCATCATTATGCAGTCAAGCATTAGGAGCTGACCATATGACTGCACAAATACTGAGTCTAAGATAAGGATAGGAATGTTATTTAAAGATACACTGCACTACATATATACCATGTGTTAAGACAAGTCAGAAAAAAAATGTCATTTCATTTTTAAAAGTAACGCTAATCAGCCATTGTGCTTATTTGCAGAAGCTACCAAAAGATGAAACCAATGTATTTGGTCTTGGGCCTTTGGATTCTTGGCGGATGTTTCCTAGTAAGTATCACTAAACCCTACCGCTATATTCTCTTCTTAACTTTTACTTCAAACTTAATATTATTTAGCTACATTTCCAAATATGTAGAAACTGAAAATTACTAATGAAATGCCACTCTAATACTTTAAATTCCACTTTGAAATTCTGGTTTAATTTAGTAGTTACAGAAAGCTGATGATTGCCCTACTCAATTATCAGACCTTCTGCAGATATTTTTATGCAGATAAATTCAATCTCTTCCCACACTCCAGCAACTGCACAGGTAGCTCTTTATGACCTGACCTTACAGCTGACTTTCAACATATCCATGTCCTTAGAAAAGTTACTGAACTGGATGTTGATATAACAAATAATAATACTTAATATTAAACCAGTGTTATAACAAGAAAAGCACTGCCTAGACATTCTAGGCAATATTACATCATTCGTAGTAAATGACTTTACAAAAAGGGCCTTATGACTGAATAAAAAAAAACTCACAACTAATTTGGCAAATGCAAGGATGTGAAAACATTTATAAATGTCATTTTCAAAAAGTGGAAACAGAGTGGTTTCAAACGTTCTATGGAGTTACACAGTTTGTACATGACAGAGGCAGGACTCCAACCAAAACCTTTACACTACAGAGACTACTAGTCTTCTGTTTGTTTTTTTTGACACCTTGTATTATAGCTACCCATTCTATAGAGTTACTAAACATATCTGTACCTCCCACCGCTGCTACATCAACATATGTCAAAAACTAAAAACTCAACGTTTTGCAATTTATTGGAATTAAAACCAGAGTGACCCTAAGCTCTTGAATGAGACAGAAATTTCTCAATCCTATAAGGTAACTACTTCCATTTGGGACTTATTTCAGTGACCAGGTCAATACTAACAGCCAAGCTTAAGATTTTTGTTCATGATATTTTCTTTCCATTCAATACCATCTAAGCTTTCGTCAAGGACCTGTATGATCAGAACAAAGAGGAAAACATTTCCTTTGATTGACTTTCAGGATTTTTTATTGGGAACAGGTAACAGTTCTCTATTGCCATAATAAATAACCACAAATAAGGACTTTAAAAGCCTGTTCTTCATAACAGAGTTTACACTTGGCTTTGTATTCTCAAGTGTCCCACAAGACAGAAGAAGAACCCTGATTTTACACTCCATTCTTCATCTCAAGGTCATGCTTTTCATACTTCACATATTTTCATCCCTTTGTGGAAGTAATGATTGGCCTCAACTTTGTGTATTAATATTTTTATTTAACATAAAGGAACTGGTGTCCATGTGGTATTTTCATATTCCATTTTGGTGAATTTTCCCACTACCCAGGTCCCTGTTGCCCCTTTCTCACACTGGACCCTTTTTAGCAGTATTATCCCTTCTTCTTTGTTCTATTAGATCCCCAACATTCTCCCTTTATGCTTATTTTCCAACTTAAAAGGAAAATAAAATGTGAAAATTTCAGGAAAATGGGTGGAACTAGATGTTGTAGGAGGCAGCTTGTTTGTTCTTGGCTGCTCAGCCCCGAAATAAATACTCAGAAACTATAGTAATTAAATCACTTATTTGTCAATCACGTACATGTATTGCTAGCTAGCTTTTACATTGATAATTAACCCATTTCTATTATTTTATATTTTACCATGAGGCTCATGGCCTACCAGCAAGGTTCCAGCTGACAGCTCACATCTTTCCCCTCTGGCAGCTACATGGCGTCTCCTTGAATTCACCTTCTTACTCCCAGCATTCAGTTTAGTTTTCCCTTCCTAGCTCTACTCTACCCTATCACAGGCCAAGACAGATTCTTTATTTATTAACCAATAAAAGCAACACATACACAGAAGGAGTTCCCATACCAACTAGAAACTGTAGAAAACAGTTACCCGTGCTCAGAAAAACAAATACCATGTATTCTCTCTCAAATCCTAGCCTCTAACTCTTAAATATGTATATTAAGTTCAGGGTAAATATGGCTAAATACCTGGATACTAGAAAATACCATTAGATCAATCCCTGCTTTCTTGCTGGCCATTAACTGGAGAACAATCTGATCTAATATAGCCTAATTGCCATATGATACTTTCCAATACAGGGAATAATTATTATACTTTAATAAGCTGTGTGCTAAAGCATGAAATGTCTAGTCTCTTTTACCTCTGGAATTATAGAACTCATTTTAGAAGAACATATCTGATAAAATCAGGCCAGGAAATGTCTCTGGAGAGTGGAATTTTTAGGGGCCATCTTAAAATTCTATTTAGCCCAGAAAGTGTATGTGTTGATAACTGTCTTTGAAATATCTAATTTAATATTGCTTACTTCCTTTCTCCCACAGTCTATTGAATGTCACAGAGGCCACAAAGGAGGACATGGTCCAAGAGGACAACTGCCACCTCCTCCATCTTTCTATGGTTCAAGATATGGGGGACCATTTTCTCCTCCCTATGGTCCAGGATTTCATAAAGGTCCCCATCCTCCTCATGGTCCAGGATTTGGCCCTTATTTTCCACCTTTTCGACCACGCCCTCCTTCCCCCTTTGGTCCAAATCCATCTCCCAAACCAAGACCTCCACAACCTCCAAGCAATCCTCCCCCCACTCCACCTCCAACACCAACAGAAGCAATTACAACAACACCCAGTGGCAGTAGCTCCACTTCACCTCCTCCAACAACACAAGCAAATACAACACCCAGTGGCAGTAGCTCCACTTCACCTCCTCCAAC
>NC_022027.1:41629051-41637154 GCF_000317375.1 Microtus ochrogaster
ACCCAGTGGCAGTAGCTCCACTTCACCTCCTCCAACAACACAAGCAAGTACAACACCCAGTGGCAGTAGCTCCACTTCACCTCCTCCAACAACACCAGCAAGTACAACACCCAGTGCCGATATCTCAACTACTGCTACTGTCCCAGATCCCATTAGTGATTTATGGGATTTGTGGCAAAAATTTCTTTCCATTGTTCGGTCAGGATGAAAAAATATTCCACAGCACTGTGAAATTCTGGGATAAATAATCTTTAAAGGCTTAAGAAACAACCCCTTCCCAAGCATTATACAAAATTAAAATAAAGAGCTGAGTGTTATCGGAGGCTGTTCGTTCATTTATTCCCAGCTGCCCAGATTCCCGAAATTACCACACAGAAACTGTATTAATTAAATCACTGGTTGGCCTATTAGCTCTAGCTTCTTTATAGCTCTCACATCTCTAATTAACATTTCTATTATTTTATATTTTGCTACAAGGTTCGTTGTAGGGATAAGTCCCGCCCCTTAGGAGGCATGTTTGCCTCGGGCTAATGTTTACCTATTAATCTGGCGAGCATGCTCGCAGCGCTTGCTTCTGCTTTCCTGGTCTTCCACAGGAACCGTGGTTCTGTAAGTCTATTAAAGCTGTATATATTTTTACAATCTGTCTGTATTTGTTTACGCTGTTACAGTTCGTGGCCTAACAACAGGTTCCAGCTGTCAGCTTTCATCTTTCTCCTCGACTCTGCCTACTCTCTCTATATACATCTCTGTTTGGATTTCCCACCTGGCTTTACTCTGTTAATCCACTGGCCAAAAGATGTTTTATTTAAAAGCAACACATACACAGAAGGACTTCCCACATCAGCTAGGCAACATTACAAAGCATCTATTGTCATCAGAGTATGATGTGTATGTGTTACTTTTATTGGTTAAAATTTCATCCAGTAGCTTAGCAGAATAGAGCTAGGCAGGAAAACTAAACTGAATGCTGAGAGAAAGAAGGTAGAGTCAAAGAGAAACTACATAGCCACTGCCAGAGACAGACGTGACAGAACCTCGCCAGTAAGCCACAGCCATGTGGCGATACACAGATTAATGAAGATGTGTTCATTTAGGATATAGGAGGAAGAAGGAAGTATGCTTATCTTATTGGATAAACAGTATTGCAAATAATATAGTTTCTGTTTATTATGAGACTGGGCAGGACAGAAACCTCCACCAACAAAAGTAATTACCATGCCATCTACCATGTTACTTGAATAAAGGGAATCATTCCAGAAATCTAACCTTGTACCATGAGGCAAAGTGGATATTAGAAGAAGTAAAATACCAGAGCTTGTAACATAGAATTGTGAAGAAAGATGAATAAATTAGATGTCCTCTTGAATGTCATTGTCAAATAATTACAAATCACAGAACATGTTAGTATGCATTAAAAGTATTCCTCCACACAGCATGTTCCTAAAAATTCACGGGTATTTATCATTATATTTGACCCCAGGTGAATTCTGCATCAATGGATTCAACCAAACTTGCAAGGAAAATAGTAATATGTGTGTGTGTGTATGTGTATATATATATAATTTGTAGAGATCATGTTCTTTTCTGCCATTATTCCTTGAATAACCCATACCAACTATATTCATACAGCATTCATATTATAATAAAAATTATAGCCCATCTGAAGATGATTCAATGTGTGGAAGAAGACTATATAAGTTAAATGCAAACTGTACATCATTTTAAATGGAGTACTTGAACATCCACAAATGACAGCATGCACGAAGGTCACCAGGAGATGACTGTACTTATAATGAACTTTCCCATAAACTTTCAGTTCTGAAGAAGAAACATCTAAGAAAATCAAAATGAGTTAGGAAGCATATATTGGAAATTTATGTTACAAAGTAGTTTCCAACATAATAAAGTGATGATAGATGACTTCAGACACTAGTAATAAAATAATAGCTGAGAAATGTTCCACTTTGTATTGTTTCCATTATTTGAAATTTTAAGGAAAAAAATTTTATTATGAGTACAAAGCAAATGGATTCATTGCAGCATGAAAATTCTCTTATTTTTGACTATACAACAGAACGTAGAAAACTGACCTCACATTGCCATAAAACCAAAGATGTAAGAATATAAAATTCTCTATGTGAGCTCCATACTCTCTAATTCCACAGACGGCTGTTTGAGAATTTACCATGATGTCTGCATGGGCTGTTCTTGTAGCTAAGAGACACATAATGACAGCTATACCTATCCTAATGAAGCCAGAGCTCAATATTCACGGGAACAGTGACTTTGAATGTCCCAGATACAACTAAAGGAATATTAAGGATTGAGTCATTCCTATAAAATAGTAATAATAATTACAAAGTGAAATAAGAGATCCAGTCATGGTGACTGGGTGTGTATACAAGGTAATCACTGCCAACCTCTCCATTTTTAAGAGCTTGAAGAAGAACTAAAGAATATTAGCAAGGATATTGCTTCTTATAGAAAGAAAACTCGAGAGTTCATACATGAAAATCTAAAACAGTAGAAATTTTGTAAGCAGTAGAATCCTAAGATTGCAGATATTGGTACAGAGGTGGGGATACTTAAGGGATGTGATTTTTAGCATTAATTATGAGGAGAGCAAACAATCTTTTCTCATTTTACATACCAATCCTAACTCCCGCTCCCTCCCCTCATCCTGCTCCCCTTGCCTTCACCCCATCTCATGCCCATTCACTCCTCAGAGAGGGTAAGGCCTCCCACGGGAAGTCAACAAATTCTGGCATATCATTTTTAGTTAGAACCAAGGCCTTCCTCCTATATCTAGGCTGAACAAGGTATCCCTCCAAAGAGAATGGGCTTCAAAAAGCCAGTTCAAGCACTAGAGACAAGTCCTGGTCCCAATGCCAGTGGCCCCACAAACTGCCCCAGCCACCCATTTGTCACCAACATAAGAAACTTCTGAATTAAATCAGCTGGTGTATTTCAAGGGTGTCTTAATCTCAGAATGAAAACCAGATGTGCTCCATTGGGAAAGGGGTTTCATTCTTGTTTCCACAGGGGAAGAAAAGCTATAGATACCATCAAAATTAATAAAGATTCTGTTTGCAAAAGAGAAACCCCTTGAGAAAGAGAAATGACAGCTCAACCACAGAGGGGACAATCATACAGATGGTAAGGAAACCTCATAAAGTTCTTGTTTGTGCAGGAAAATACTCATATTCAAATATTGAGAGACAATGAACCTTGGCAAAGAGCTTGTGCTAATTTTTTTAGGAGAGAGTAATAACAATTACCCTAAAAGTGACTGAATTAATTTTATAAACAGAATGACTTAGATTCTTCCCCACATTGTACGGGACACACCAATAACTGGAGCCCAAACATTCTATACTGGTGCAAATAAATATAAGCATATTACAGGTATACCAAACAATCCTACAGGTGACACAGTTGTATAAAGATCAAATCGAACCATATAGGAATATGTTAAACAAACAGAAAGGGATGGAAAATACCCCTGAGTTAGATTACATACAGCTTTATTAACCTTGAATTTTATTAACACTAATGAGAAAGGAACAACAGCAGCAGAGAGACATTGGCTAATAGAAAAATCTTCTGAATTAAATCAGCCAGTGTATTTCAAGGATGTGTTGACCTCACAATGGAAACCAGGAAATGTGCTATGTTGGGAAAGGGGATTTGCTCTTGATTCAACAGTAGAAGAAAAGTTATAGATACCATCAAAATTAAGAAAGGTTTGGTTGAAAAAAGAAAAGTCTCCTTAGAAAGAGAAATGACTGCTCATGCACAGAAGTGACAACCATACAGGTAGTTAAAAAAACAAAAATCCTCATAAGGGTTGGGGCAAGGTTCTGTACTCATCTTCAGAAAGTCAAGAGATCGTGGACATCTAGATGCCTAGAGAGAAAAAGATAATTATCCAGATAGGATACCAAGCAGAGAATTATCACTCATGAGAACAGGTCATCTGAAGGTGAGAATATTGAATACTAGCTAGAATAACAGTCATGATTCACTTAAAAATCAAAGCTGGCTTTGGAGTTGGACAATGGCTCTGTCCTTCTCTAAATCCAAGCATGTTGTTAAAATAAAAATTCAGAGTTTCTGTCTTATGTCAGAAGCCATGGTATGGAACAGAAAGAAGAAAGAATTTAGAAAAAAATTTACTTGTCTTCTTCATACCTATTTTGATCTCTATTGTACCTTTCATTGAATATATGTCTGTATAATGTTTACATTTTCTATAATAATAATAATAATAAATAATGAATTTTCCTGCAGTAATCTTTAAAGTTTCCAGGAAAAAGATAGGGCCCCACAAAAATGACTTCACCTGGTTGATATGACATCATGATGCTGATAGTGCTACTATAAGACCTGCTTTGGGGGTACCAGCTGCTCAAGAAGGCTCCAACATGGCTAGCTAAAATACTGCAAATTTTTATAACGTTCTGGCCAGAACTCCAAATAGGAACTTCAAAAAACCCTACCAAACACTCAGAGACTATTTGCAATTATACCAGACAGGAATCTTAGAACGCAACCATCATTTTACTTATACAGGATCCCATAGAAAGAACATTGCCTTCATGACAGCTGGAAGTAATTCTAGAAGGCAACATCCCCTCTCCCAACAAAGTTTGTCCTCAGGATTAGGGACATCATTTAGGGGTTGATTATAATTGGTATAGGGTAGGGGGTTGGAGGAAATTATATAGGCACTAGGATCCTTTGAAACAAAAGGGAAATTGGGTGGGATAATAAATTAGTGTGAGCTTACTCACACTAATAATAATAGTAAGTAATAGAGTGAATACTTGTGAGCTATTATTTATAGGCAATTTACGTTAGTATAGATTCTTGTACATTGATACAAACTTAAATCATATTGATATTTGTATACCTAGGCAAAGTTATTTGTCATATTGCACACATGCATGCTTCTAACTCTGCTTAAGATATTTTGTATATTAATAGAATTTTAGGATATAGTTTTCATCTTGCAATATACATTTCTATGCCTGATCAAGATACTTATACATTGTTTACATATTGAGATCACTGTGCTCATTTACTGCACAGTTGTTTAAGTATTGTTTACTATTCTAATATGAAGCCTTACTCTTTAAGCTATACAGGTATTAAGAATTATAGCCATTCATGTTTGTCATACTTATAATTAGACTAATTACATTCTTTTATATACGTTGAGATTGTATTCTGCATAGATATATAATTTTCAACGACTTCAAAGAGCTATAAAATATGGCATTTAAATAACTTAGGGTTCTGTTGACATGAAACATTGATTATTCCTAGCAACACCAATCTATTCCCCGGAGAATGCTGAGCACCAAAGACACTCCACGTGGAGCTTGTTTTCTCCTTGGCAAAACTGGCCTTTGGGCAAAGAACTGTCCATGCCTTGACCACTGACAAAATGCATGATGTCTGGACAGGATGAGCAGGATACAAATAAAAAGACTGCCAAACCTTGCCAAGAGAGGGCAAGATGGTTTTGAAAATTTTCCTGTCCCTGAAAATGGTCTGTCAGTTACTCCAGGTCTTAGCCAATGTTGGTTGTTCCAACACTGCAAATGAGACTTCGAGTGATTTCCCAGGTAGCCAATTGTCTCTGTCATTTATTGCACATTTGGAAGTTGCTTGGATGCACTTACTATTTATTCAAGCAATATTATTTCCCTTCGCAGGTCTTCGATGGAGTTGAAGACTAGATAGTCATAGTTGCTTTCCTCTTATGACTTAGCCATTTTTAATATAAGAGTTAGACTCCTTAGGATAGGATAATTATTGAAACATTTGGCATATGTTTCTAGCTTGATATTGTTTATGCTGATTATAATTTCAATTTTTATTGTATATTCTAATTCTTATTGTATATATAGTTTTGTATTGGGTTTAAAACTCTCTTATTTAAACAAAAGGGGGAGGTGACAGGGGAACTCCTTCGGTCAATGGACTTTGAGATGCTGTACCACTTTGAGCATGGTCTTGGGTACTATAAAAACAGATGTAGAAGCATTCTCTCCTCTCTCTCTCTCTCTCTCTCTCTCTCTCTCTCTCTCTCTCTCTCTCTCTCTCTGGATTTAGTTCCTATACCCCACTCATGCAGAGGACTGTTGATCTGTGACTCTATAAATAAAGAACCTGTTATTATACTCAATTCTGCACAAGTGTGGGACTCCTTCATCGCGATCCTCTTCACTGCTCCAGTATTTGCAAATAGCCTTTAAACATCTTTAATGTCAAATCTGGGACTTTAGAACCCTCTTCTCTAGATGAGTTTCCTCCTGATCCCATTATTAAACACCCCCTTTAACCTTACTTAATCCTGTGCTCTTGATTTACTCATTACTAATTGTAGATTAGCTGCTTCAATTTTCTGCCTATAAGCTAAGTGCTCAGAAATATACACTAAAGACAGCACTTAGTAAATACTAAGTGACATTAAATTCAGAAATTGAATGTGGCCTTTGATAACAGTAACTACCAACAACTGGAAGCCTGTTCTATGTTTGAAGGTGATCGGAAAACAAAAATGCAAAAAGTAAAAAATAAAAAACAGAACACATAGATTTCTAGACAGACATGAATTCATTAGATGCATCAACCATTTTACAATACATATATTTTTTCCTTAAGTGAGACTCAATGGAACAAAGTAACTTAAGTATGAGCACCTCATTAAAAACAGGCTTACAACTTCACTCAAGCTGATCCAAATTTGGTACTGGCATTCTTTGCACAAAGTCTAAAATGTGTAGCATACTCACATTAATTTTCATAGTACAAGAAACTCCAACTATCTACATCCTTCTGTCCCCAGCCCAAATGGACAAACACTACTGAGGAAGAACATCAGTCTATGCAAGCCCGTGGACTGTTCATCACCGCCATCTCCTATAGTCTATGCAAGCCCATGGACTGTTCATCACCGCCATCTCCTATAGTCTATGCAAGCCCGTGGACTGTTCATCACCGCCATCATCTCCTATAGTGGAGAGTCCATTCTCTGTGTCATGGGATGCTCAGAAAAAAAAAATTATAAAACAATCATTATCTTAAGAGAACAAATTAAATAAATATGTGAAAATAAAAATAAAACTTTACTGTGAGATGGAATGAAATTTCAGGATGAAGAGCAAATCATGTTTGCCCATTCCAGTATCTCATTACATCACCAAAGCACACAGGACTTTGCTGAGTCTTTTCAAAAATGAAGACTAATCTCAACTACGTTTCTCTTAGACTTTTCTAGTTTCCTGATTTTCAGTGTTGCTTTGTAATTCTCACTTCACCATGGCAGCATTGAGGCTGTGTCTACTGTGATGTCAGCCATCATCACCAGTTACAGATGGAGTAACAGCTAGCAATATGTCTCTCATGTGACCAATGATCACAACTGCATTTGATAGTGTGCTCATGAAATCTTTAACTGTCCAGAAAATTTTTTGCAAATATATATCAAAGAAATACTTACAGAAATATTTACTAAAAATAGTAAGTGTTGCACTTTGGATAGAAAAGTATCCTTGCAGTTGGGAGCCATGGAATACCACAAAGTCAACATAAATGAAGCAGCTTATAGCACTGCTCCAGGGAGAGGGTTCCCCAGTGCAGCTGTAACAGCTCTGCTCTGGCAAAGGAGGGTTTCCCAGAGAAGCTGTTACAGCTCTGCTTGGCTCTTCTCTGGAAAAGTGTTTACCACTCTGCTAAAGTTCCCTGGAGTGGAACAACTCTGCTCATCTAGGGGAAATTTTCCCCAGCAGAAGTATTAGAGTCCTGTCCTTCTCTGTTGATCCAATGAAAGCTCTTCTCTGTAAAAATGTCACAGCAACCAAAAAACCTCATTCATGAGATTTATTAGGAAAGACGTATCCAGGAAGGTGTTGCCTCAGGTGAGAAACAGCAGCAAATTGGCCGGGCAGTGGTGGCGCAGGCCTTAAATCCCAGCACTCAGGGGGGAGAGGGGCGAGTGGATCTCTGTGAGTTCGATGCCAGCCTGGTCTAAAAGAACTAGTTTCAGGACAGGCTCCAAAGCTACAGGGAAACCCTGTCTCAAAAAAAAAA
>NC_022027.1:41637254-41654607 GCF_000317375.1 Microtus ochrogaster
ATGACTTAAAATTGGTGGGTTTTTGTAGTCAGATTCTGGGACAAGCTCAGGGATTTAATTGGATTTCTTGCCATGGATTGGTGGCATTTCCAGCTCAGGAACCTCGGGAATTAATAGGATTGTTTGCTCAGGGATTGGTGGAATTAGGCAGCCTGACTCTTAGGCAAGCTCAGGGATTTGCACAATTTTAAGCAATGGTCCTGGGGTCAAGTCAGGCTCAGGGTGTTTTTCCTTAACCCTTTTCACCCTACAGTAATTTTAAAATAACTTCCAAAACCTTAGTGAATTCCTAAAGTGAAGGAAATGTTGGTCAAAAAATAATATAAAGCCATGTTGTCAGAAGAAAGCTGATTTCCTTCTTTCTTGCAGTGACATGTGGCCATGTTACAAAATGGCCAGTGGAATGAGAAAAAAAAAAAATGTGTCACTTGTAGGAGCTACAAACCTATATGTCTGTCCATGGTCTTTCCCTGCATGATGTTCTGATGATGATTTTCCATGAAAGCCTTTAAAATCATACATTGAGGATAATAATAGAGTTATCACCAACATTTTTGTACTCCGAAAGACCCAGCATAAATAATTCTCCCCAAAGTTATGACTGATATTAGTAGAATATTCAATAAAGAGAGAGACAGACAGAGGAGTCATTAACAAAAACTAGTCTAGCAATCAACTATTGAGTAGATATGCTTATTTAATTAATAGCATACAAATCTAAAAGTTTATCACTCAGTACCAATTCTTCAGAAATAACTTACAATATAAATACTTTTGTGCCTACTGAGCATGAACTTAGGTGAAGTTGTTAAGCAAAGCCATATTTGTCTCCACCTCCCTAGAGACAGAGTCCTCCCTTGAACTGACCCTCCCCACCCCATCCCTGTGTACTCTAAGGCATTTCCATCCAACAATCACCCTACTGCGTACACTCCAGTATAGCTATGAATGGAGCTCAAAACATTATTAGATTTTTATTTTAGTTTTGTGGATAACTAGATGCCATATTTCTCAAACATGCACTTGGTAGAAAACAATGTTGTGTCAACAGAGATGTACACGACCTTCAACTCTAGAACTTCCCTAGAAGCCATGTGCAGCTGAGGCAGAAATACACACAGCTGAGAGAGAGAGGTACGAGCAGGGGAGCATCAGGGATCTTTGGTCTGTTCATCATTCCCCATGCTCATTCTATGAGGAAATATAGTCTTACTACTGTCAGAAAGCGCAGCTGCTCTGTTAAAATTATACTGGTAAAATTTTGCCCAGAGAATCAAGTTCCACTATACATTGATACAGAGTTATTAGGAAACAAATGTATCTACTAGATGATCATATTCACTAACAATAATAAGACTATATCAACAGCTGGAATTTCCTGTGACCTAAAGAAGCTGTTGCTTTAAATATTGTATAAGAACTTATCCAGTCTAATCTTTCATAGCCAATTTTAATTAAAATTATTCTTGAGTAATGGCTTTTGTTTTTAAGAAAAGAGTGCTTCCTTCTGCTTCCCACACACTAATCTTTTGTTGCCTGTGACCCGTGAAGAATTTATTTCAATTCTGACAATATCCATCCTTAAGTCCTTCACAATCAGTGATCCATACGACGATAAGTCACTTTAAAACAGTTGGCTAAAAATGTATCTAGGCATGAAAACAATATATACACAAGCACAAAGAAAGACTGTTTATCCTTTCAATAAAATGGGCATGTTACTAGGGAACATAATGTTCAGGAAATGTCCAGTGTTGGCTTAGGAGGTCGTGGAAATGTACAATCAGGCTGTGCAAAACAAATATGCAAGCCAGAAACTATGCTAGAGTTAAAGATGCCATCTTTCCATTAGCAGAACCCTAGCAAGACAGGGAAAATATGATAGCTAAAGATCAGTTCTAACTTAATTCTTTCCCATAATGGTAATGTAAATATAAAGAGATTGCTATACGATCACCTGAGCTAAGACTACGGGGGTTGTTAGCACAGTCTACAATATGGTGGGGCTAAGCAAACTGTAGCTACTGGAGAATGAAGTCTAACATTCAGTAAAAGGGGATTTTTCTCCCAAGTGAGCGGATGTGTCACATATGGTTATCTCTGTTTAGAACCTGTATTTATTTTGAACATAAAACCGTGTAATATACTACAATCTCTAGATGTAAACTAAAATTAGATTATGCAACTTTTCTATAGCCTCTTTTCTAAGCTAGTGTGCATTGTGGCCATTTATTTTGTTCAGATAATGAAAATACCAAATGCTTTCAGGACCTAAACTATACTGACATATTTTATTATGCAAAAATCTAGCTGTTCATTAGTTAGAGGACAAACATGTACGGTAATCCCCATATTATCAAATATGCATATTCAAATGAATGTGCATAGTCCCTTTAAATAAAATTACACCTCTAGGAAAGAAATATAAAGTTAAGGTTAATAGACAATAAAGGATCTTTTCTTGATTCTTTTTCATCTCCCATGACCAAAGCATTTCTGTTATTTTCAAACTTCATTCTTCCCCACTCTTCAAACTCCTTCCTCCAAAATAAATGTCTCCACAAATAAAACCCATATTGTGTGTGTGTGTGTGTGTGTGTGTGTGTGTGTGTGTGTGTGTGTGTATCAGTTCTGATACAGAAATCTAACATGTAGGTTCAACATCATGTTATAATATAGCTCAAATAATATTTTAACTTATAACCCTGGAATATTTATAAAAGTTCTTTCCTCAAACTCTTCTAGGATGGGGCTTGAGCATGAATTACTACAAATATCCCCCAAATAATGGTAATGTCCACCCACATGTGAACCCCCTGTACTGTTGGAAGGCATTTGGATCACAGTTGCCAAGGTGGCAGCTGCAAATCTCAGCTCTTTGTTTCAGTAAACATCATCAATACAGCTTTCCTTCTGTCAGTCTTCCTCTCCACTGGCTAGAAATCCAGACAGTGGTATTTAAGAAGGGATGTGTTCTATGAAAGTTCTCTTTCTTCTCGAATTTTCAAACCGTAGCTACCCAAACTGAAAATTTGGCAAAAGAAACTTAAGCAACAGCTTGATTGTTCCAAAGGAGAATCTCCTACCAAGGTGAGTTCTTATAAATATAAAATAAGGATATTTGACTCTGCAGAACTGACTTTTGCTCTTATTCTCAATCATTTCATACTTATGGCTTTTAAGTGAAAGAGCCATGTTACCTCAAAATCACAAGAGTATTTTAATGACAAAACACCATGGGTGGTAGAGCACACTGAATTTTGATAACTTATGGGGGTTGACAAGACCTAGCTAAATAAACAGTGTACACCCAATTTTGCAACCTGTTGATTTCTCTGCTGATATATTTTCTCTACAACAAATCCTGAGTAGAAGAGTTTTAAAGATAGATGAAAAGGTAGATTTGCACTGCTGCTGTTCCTGTTTAAGTTAGATAGCTCACATATTTCTAAGCTAATCTGAAGATAGCACATTAGCAGTTTAAGGGGGTCAGACAGCTGCTGTATCTGTGGACCTCTCTTCTCATTCTTCGAGACCACAATGATCCCAAAGGCCCCTTGCCAACATGATGATGGTAGTTTTGCATTCTCAGAATCATTTCTACAACACTAGGATACACTCTGAAGTTATTGTCAGCTTAAAGTCCAAACTTTTACACCTAATTCACATGCTGATTGGTCATAATTGACTTTTGAGAATTACTTGAAATAAAGGCATATGAGAGCAATAATCATGCAGTATACTGATATTAATAATGATAGTAGTGATAATATGATAATTTTATGAAGATGTCATTTTTCACAATAAACTCTTCATGTTGGCAATACCTAGGCCCAAATATACAGCAATCTATGAAGTTGACTAGTTTCAAGTAAACATCCCAAAGTACAAACAAGCTATTTCATGCCAGCGTACTTGTACTGAATGTAACAAGGATCGTTTTAATATTCTTTTCCTTGAGAACAGTCCTTTCAATAATTATCTGAGCTTTCTTTTTTAATGTTATTCTTTATTTTTTATTTCATTTTACATTCCAACCACAGTTCTCCCTCACACCCCTCCTCCACATCCACTCCTACCAGAGGGTAAACCTCACATAAGGAGTCAAAGCCTTGGCAGAACCAAGCCCCGACCCCCTGCATTAAGGCTGAGCATGGCATCTCACCATAGGGAATGGGCTCTAAATAGTTACTTCGTGTGACAGGAAAAATTCTGGTCCCACTGTCAGGAGTTTTTAAGATAGACCAAGCTATACAACTGTCTCCCAGATGCAGAGGGTCTAGTTTAGTCCATGAGGGCTCCATAGCTGTCGGTCTAGAGTTCATGAGTTCTGAAGAGTTTGGTTCAGTTGTTTCTATAGATTTCCCTATCATAATCTTGATCTCCCTGGCTTGTACATTCCCTTCTCCAATCTGACCTTTCTTAAAAAGGTTAAGTCAAGTACCATCATGTTATACAATGTCACAAACTTAACAACATTGCTGTGTGTACACATTGTTATCTTCTCCAAAATGCCATGAGCATCTCTAAGTATGGCACTAGCACTTTTGCTCATCATGTTATATAACTGTGTCAGAATTAACTCTTTCTGCATTCTCATTTTAAATTAAGAAAAACACTGCTGACTCACTTGACTTATTGTGGCTGATCACTGACCTTTTGGGAGCAACATTAAGAAATGAAAAGGAAAACCTTCATCTTGGGCCTGTTGGTTCTCACTTCATATTTTATGGTAAGCTCCTCCAGTTCCAAATATCCTTGATTCGCTTACTGTTAATCAAAACTTCAAAAAATGTCTTGTATTTTTGTTTTCGGTTTTGTTTTTCTTTTTACTTGTAATAGGCTCTTTCACTTAAAATACGGTGTCGGGCTACTGCTCACTGTGGACTTGCTTTGATCTCTCGGATTATCTGTTTCATGCATTTGTGTGGATTATCTGGTCAGGGACTGTTAGAGAGAAGGGAAAATGAGTAGGAATGAGCAAACTAGGCCAGGCAGAATCGGAGAGGACACTCTGGCTCCTATCTACAAGCATGGCATCACTTCTTTCTATTTTTCAGTAGCACAATTTATGATGGCTGGATATTTTGAGACTACAAGGAGGGGGACTTGATCGGGGGAGGGGGAGGGAAATGGGAGGCGGTGGCGGGGAGGAGGGAGAAATCCTTAATAAATAAATAAATTTAAAAAAAAATAAAAAAATAAAAAGTGAACTTTCATGATAAATATCCTGAAAGGGTAGCATGGTATACCAAGAAAAATTAATGATTATTTTAATAGTTTTATAGGGAATATTTATTAATAAAATTAAAAGGCCTTTCTGATACCTGAAAACATGCTGGTTATAGTTAAAACATTCCTATTAATTCACTTGAGAAAACAATAGAAATAAAAATCACCCACTTAATAAGGCAAGAGCTTGACTGAACTTTCTCTTCAGCACAATCATTCATTAATAAGCAACATTAATTCAAACTTTCAAAACTTTGGGCAAGCACTACAAAATAAAAGACACCCTAAAAACATTTAATGTAAAATGAGTGGCGGGTGATAAGTCACACCCAAACACAGCAGTGGAGAAGTATGAGTCTCAGAGACAGCCCCTTAGCATGTGTTGGCATGAGGTGGAGTAGAGAGAAAACAGACTCTGGAAGTCTGAGAGCTTGCTGTGCATCTTAGTGATTATTGACGAAGTCCTGTGTGCTTAACCATGGGCTTGTACCACTGAAACATTGTTATTGATTTACAAATGGAGATCTTTATATATTAAGTCTTTATTTCATACTGTACACCTAAGAGAATTAATTAGGTATCAGTCTTCATTACACAGTAGACAAGTACATATCAACTGGCAAAAATATGAGCAAAGTAGCATTATGTTTTTTGACTTTCTAGAACATTTATATGACTCCTTTTGTACAACTTTTCCTGCATTCAGATTAGGTTAAAATAGAAGATTGCTTTATTCCATAGGAAAGCTCTCTAAGAAACATTTAATTTCTTATTAAAAATATACATCTCCTGACCCTCAGACCTGAGGAAAGAAAGCATGGCAATGGACTAAGGTTGTGTAGGTTCTTTATGAATGCTGGAATCTGAAACCATTTAATAAATTTTCTTAAAATTAAGTTCTTAAAGTATTAGTTATAATTACATACGGCATATAAAGAGACATTTTAATATAATTCAATTTAAAGTAAAACATCAGATGAAAAATCTAAAAGAATGACTGTCAAATTTATTGTGCTAAAGTAAATTACCTTTTGGTAGCATTCCTCCAAACATAAGATTTCTCTAGTTGCATTAGAAAGTTTTGTTGGAGCTTCCAAAATGTTAACAAATTGCGAATTTCCACAGGCAAATAAATGGGCACTGGCACACAGCGTCCCCAGACTGCTTCCCAGACATCCTAACAGAGGGAATGAAGGTGTCATCCCTCTGGGGGGCTTGCACAGAATGACAGTCTTGAGAATTCTTCAGAACTGTGTATCTCTAATCATTTTCATTTTTAATTAACATACAAAGTGACAGGTTTCCTTAAGGTACTTTCACTATGTATTTTTACTCTGCAAACATAAACTTCATGATAAATCCTACTTAAAATCATGTTTTTCTAGTCTGAAAGGTTATAGAAGTCTGCTACATGAAAAGCAAATTACTCTATGTATTTAAAAGTGTCAATTTAGTAATTTTTTTCATATTATACTGAAATATTCTTTGAGAAATAAAAATCTCAAAACATAATTTTTAAAATCACTCTAGCACAATCTCTTGTTGTATTTGTAGCTTTATGGGAAAAGGTTTTCGGATGTTTGCATTTGTTAAAATCTTTTCCCCGTAAGGAAAAGCTGTTAATCAAACAAAGGTCATGAGCTAATAATCTTGACTCGGCCTAATAAAGAAGCTTTATTTTAGCATTTAGACATTCAACATAACAAAGAAGGTTATCTTTATGAGATCAGAGCTAGCTGGGATTCATAAAGTCCGTATTTGTATATTTGCAACATACCATGGAATGTGGGATCATTACGAACCTCACAAGAAATCCTGGCACTGCAGCTATTTTAAAAGTTCTAATAGATGACTCAGAGCTAGATCAGAGATAACCTAAACTGGCTAAAAGAAAAAGTGATTGAGCCACTATGCAGTTGGCTGCCGCAGTTAACAAACAGCTGAGATTCTTGTCTGCTACCATGTGAGAAACAGAGCATCACAAGTATGATGCCGAAGTGGATGAAGAACCTGACATAAAGGTAAAGAATCCTAGGGCTCTTGAGAGGTTTCTGCCATCCCCTGATGTAGGTAATAGCAGCACATTTCCCAAAACCCACCACATCTAACACAAAGAGCACATAGTTTGCAGCACTCTCTGTACACTAATTATGTTGACATTTCTCATCGCCAAATGCAAGAAACAGAAGCTCTAAAAAATGTAAGTCTAAAGATGGGAATTATCAATTAAAATAACATATAGAATGAGCTATGGTTTAAAAATAGAAGGAAAAAAAGGAAACACCTAAAGATTAAGAAAAATTCTCAGTATTCTGAACTAAACAAACTAAAAGCACTTAAATGACCTGGGCCATCCATCGATTAACTCAATATAGTCTAATAAAAAAAATTACAAACAAAATTCTATGAATTGAACTTGCAAAATTCTGACACTCATTCAAAGCCCTTGGAATTTTTATGCAGGCCCCCAAGAATCTACACTACCATCAGGCTCTTAGATGATTCTTATGCTGTTGCCATTGGCAACATACATCCTGAATATTAGTCACTGAGACCCCAAAATGAGACTGAGAAAAGGAAATGATTTCTTTTGTTCTGCAACAGGGTCTGTCTATATAGCTCTGACTGTCCTGGAACTCACAGAGATCCGCCTTCCTACAACCCTGAGTGCTGGGATTAAAGACATGTGCTGTAGACAGAAGTTCCTGTATGGTCCCACAGTTGTTCAGTCCCGAAGAAACACACAGAGGCTTATACTAATTATAAACTGTTTGGTCTATTGCTCAGGCTTATTACTAATTAGCTCGTACAACTTAAATTAACCAATAATTCTTATCTATGTTTAGTCACGTGGCTTGGGACCTTTTCTCAATACAGCATTTTATTCTTGTTTCCTCTGCATCCAGCTGGTGACTGCATCTTTGCCTTTCCTCTGCCCAGAATCCTCCTAGTCTGGTCACCTCAAATGTACTTCCTGCCAATCAGTGCTTCATTAAACTAATATGAGTAATGAATCTTTATAGTGTTGTACAAGAGCACTGTTTCACAGTAATGTGTCACCAATCCGCAGCTCTATATTTTTTTAAAAAAAAATATTTTATTTATTTATTTTACAGCCCAGCTGTAGTTTCTCCTCCCTCCCCCACTCCCATCACCCCATCCATTCCTCCTTCATTTTTATTCAGAAGAGGGAAGGTTTCCCATGGGTATGAACAAAACACAGCATATCAAGTTGTAGTAAGACTAAGCACCTCACCTTGTATTAAGACTGGATAAGGCAACGCAGTATGAGAAGTAAAGTCCCAAAAGCTAACAAAGGAGTCAGAGTCAGTCCCCTCTCCCACTGTTGGGAATCCCACAAGAAGACCAAGCTACACAAATGGAACATATGCAGATGGCCTGGGACAGTCCCTTGCAGGCTCCCTGGTTGTCCCTTCAATTTCTGCAAGTCACTATGAGCACAGGTTAGTTGACTGTATGACCTTCCTGTGATGTCCTTGACCCCTCTGGCTCCTACACTCCTTTCTCCTCCTCTGCAGAATTCCTGAACTCTGCCTAATGTTTGACTGTGGTCTCTGCATCTGTTTCCATCAGATGTTGGATGAAACTTCTTTGATGACCCTTGGGCTAGGCACCAGTCTATGAGTATAGCAGAATATCGTTAGGCATCATTACATTGACATTTTTTTCTCTAATCATGTTTGGTTCTATACTAGGTCTCTGGGTCATCCAGCCTTTGGATCCTGGGGATTTCAGGCAATGTCAGGAGTGGGCTCACTCTCGTGCATGGGTCTCAGGCTAGATCAGTTACTGGATGACCACTCCTACAATCTCTGTGTTATCCTTACCCCAGAACATCCCTTAGGCTGGCCAGACTACAGTTTGAAGGTTATGCAGCTGGGTTGGTGTCTCAATTCCTGCACTGATAGTCTTTCTGGTCATGGGAGGTAGCCGGTTCAGGCTACAGATCCACTATCTCTAGGAGTCTTAGCTGGGGTCATTCCTGTAGATTCCTGAGAGTATTATTTTGCATGAGGTTTCTACCTGACCCTGAAAGGGCCCCATTTCTAGTCAGCTCTTTCAACAACTTCTTAAGGGTTTGTGAAAATTACAGAGTTCACTTAAAACAATGGTTCTCAGCCTGTGGATCTTGATCTTTGGGGTCAAATATCAGATATCCTGCATATCAAATATTTACACTACTACTCATAACAGTTGCCAAATTTAGTTTATGAAATAGCAACATAATAATTTTATGGCTGGGGATCACCACAACATGAGAAACTGTATTAAAGTAGTGCAGCATTAGGAAAGTTGAGAACCTCTGCCTGAAAATCTCTTTAGGGGTAAAGCCTCCTTGATTTATGCAAGAAAAGAACAGTTAACTTAAGGGAAATATCTGTTCATCACTAATGCATACAATTCAGTGACTCCAAATCAGTTACTCATCACCCACTACACATCAGTCTATTCTATGTGAACAACAAGAGGTAACAATAGCAAAGACACACAGCTAACAACCTTATGAAGCATGGGGAAGACAGGCCATAATTTAAATGTTCAATTTGGGAAAGGGAACCGGGGTGTTTAAGGGTGTGATGGAACACATTTCCCATTGCATATAAGGTAGACAGATATAAAATGACATTTGATTAAAGACCTGATGGAAGAAAAGAGAGGGAAAAAAATCAAACATGAACCATGTGTGCAAAAGAAACAAGTGCCAAAGTTTGAAAGGAGTGTGGGTATACCTGCCTATATAGGCGCCAATATTCATGGTATGGCGTGAAGGGGAAAAGAAGAATAGAAATAAAATCAGAGAGAGATAGTGTAAATTCCATAGGGTTTCATGGTTTTTCACACTGAGTGGTACGTAAAATTTAGTGTACTGAGTCAATGCACGCCTTCAGAAATATAGCCTCTTCTCAGGCATCCTCTGTTTCATCCAGAAAACTAAGAGAAAAAAAAAAGATCTAAAATATTTGAATAGCATCCATTTACTTAATTCCCGTTGTTTACTGAGGCATACTAAGAGTACAAAGAATACAGCCTCTGATTTCAGGGAGCTGATGGTCTCTTTGAAGACACAGGATGGATTGGTAATAGTAGCCAGGGCAAGAATTGACAAACATCTGAAAGTGAGAATATAGTGGATATCATAGGATTTTGAAGACTATGTGCTCCCACTAGCAACTGGTTGTCCAGGCCAATGAAGCTCAAAATGAACATAGCTATGTTCATATGAACATAAAACCTTACAAAAACAAGCAAGGTAGAACTGGCCCACAACTTAGTTTTATCAATTCCAGGGCTACAGAAACTCTTAAGATGGCAGTGGGGAATGCAAAAATCAGTTAATTAATTCATCATTAGAGTCTGTAAATGCAATATTTAGATTTCATTAAGCAATGTGCACGTCAAATACTATGCAGAATTCCTGGATTTCATATCTTCCCTGAGATATTGTTACAGCCTCTGTTTTAAAAATAAGGAAGCAAACACACAGATATTAAATAACTTATTCTAATTCTCATAACTTGTAAATTATAACATAACCTGCTTTGACTTGCACACATATGCCCTGTCTTTCAAGCAACACCCCAAGTGCTGTAAAACATCACACTTCTGTCCCCTCTGCAGGAATTTCCCTGCTGCAATTTGCACTATATATAGCGTATAAGCTGCAAAGCTTCCCTTTCTCTATTGGCTGTTTCTACCAGCACATACACTTGTGATAACATCACCTTGATGTTGGTTTAACTCTCCACTAATCATCTAACACACTTCCATCAATTGCTACAGACCTTTTGGAAAGAGGTATAGCTGCATTTATTCTATGGCTTTCTCGTAAAGCTTTCCCACACTGACTTTGATCATATGATTTGGACTAAACACTCTTGCCAAACAGCTGATTCTTATTTCTCAGGATAGTGATAACTAGTGGTATTTAATATGGTAATTGTCTCACAGAACACTTTTTCGTTACCCACTCTTCTGCTATCTTTTTGCCTCATTTTTGCCTGGTTTCGCTTGACTGAATACTCCCTATTTTCTGTGATTCCAGATGTATCTCCTCTTTTTGAAATTTTGATGTCAAGAGGAGCCCATGTCACTATCCCGGCACCATTTTCTTCTCCGTCTTTAACCACAAATCTAGTTACATAGGTCAAAAAAAAATCTTGTAATCATCCCTCACTCTGTCTTTTTCCAGACCCACTACTTCAGCAAATGCTATCTTCAAACCATAACTTGACTCTAACAATGTCTTCATCACCCTCCTGTTACAGCTCTAAACCAAACATCATTTTTCACCTAGTCTACAACCATGGCTGGCTCACTGCTACTGCATCTCATTTCCCTCTGCATGTTCTTTATCCAACAACCTGAAATTTCTTTTAACAAAATACATCTCACTGTATCACTAATTTTCTTGAGGTCTTCTAAAGGTTTTCTAGTACTTAACTAACACACAAAACCCTTACCCTTACACACAGGCATTCTATTGTCCTCCCAATTGCCCTTAACTCTCACACTTCACCACTGACCAACTCAAATTTGTTCATAGTAGATGTTTCACCAACCCTTTAGAGTTCCATCTCCAGTATCGTTTTAGTGCCTTTGGTACATCTCTGTCTAAGAAAGCAGAATACCAATCTACATTTGCTCCTAATTAGTCTCTTCCCAAGCATTCCCTACCCAAAATCCTTGTTGTCACACATCTCCCAATATTCACTGTCCTTTATACCATGTCATTTTTTCATAGCATTTAATCTCCTCAAAATACATAACATTTGACTACAAGTCTTAAGATCAAGGAAGGAAAATGTTCACCCAAAAGAAAATATCTTACTACTACCAACCCCAGACATAACATGCTGATCTACTAAGTCAGCATTAAGTAAAGCACTTGAAAAAATAATTTTGAAATATAGTTTATACATTAAAATCAAGTAAGTTACATAGGTAATATTTTTAGTGATACAAAAAATTCAAAATAATGAATTAGAGATAAAATTAAAAGTTCAATTTGTTTAATGTAAAATGCTCAATAATTTATAGAAATTCTGCCCAATAATTTACGTTTTACTTTGTGCGTGTATCACATATTATTCAATATTTCATTTAAAACATATGTACACTTTGTGAATATTTCTGAGAAAAAACAGATGTCTAGCGTGAAGATTCTGCATTCGATATCACTTAAACTTAGTCACTCGGTTAATTCTAAATTAATTAAATTCTTTATGTAAGCAATACATCAAGAGAAATATTTTCTCACATTTAAAATCTTTTTAAAGTGAACAAAACCAGAGTTGTCAAATACACTTCAGAAAAGTTTGACATTTGCTGCAATGATTTGTTGATAAAATGTTTCCACTATTCTTCTCAATGCCAAATGCCTTTCGGCTGTAAGGTGTGCTAGAGGACCAAAAATACATCTATATCAAAATAGGAAACAAAACCTGCAAATGCCCTTTCGAAAGACTGCTCAAAAGAGCCATCTTGTTCTTTTAAGGCTTATGAGTTAATTTCATTGTGAAAATACAGGGTATGTTCACTCCAGAGAGATTTAAAATTTGCTTTAGGAAATCCACAATTAAACTTTCAATTAATCCAATCTGGTAATTGGATGAGTATCTGTTAAGGATACATGCTCAGTGGTATGCTTATTCTTGTAGTCTATGTCTCCATATCTCAATGCACACCATTTTAGATTCTTCATCCTCTCTCCAGAACTCACACAGGATAGATTAACCAAGAGCACTTGTAATGATTGAATCTAGAAGTTATTTGTAATAGTGTAACTTCTCAGATTTAGTGAGAAACTATTCTTGATTTTTTAAAAATATTTTAAGGATCAGGAACTAGCTTTTGTTGTTAACACCTAATTATGGGTTAAAATAGCATTGTTTACAAGATAGAAAATTATATACTAAACAATTAAACCTTACTAAACAACTCCATTTAGAATTATTTCTTTAAACTAATTATTTTAAACAAAGGTATTCATTTTTCCACTCATTTGTTTTTAGCTATTATGTATCAATCATTATTCTACATATTGTAATTGTAATAATAAAAAATTAGCTAAGAAATCTCAGTTCACAAGGGTACACCATATTGAATCATTCTTTTGAATTTAAAATCATCCAATGTTGAAGTTTTAGAGAAGGTATAGTTGCATTTGAATGTAGACAAGTTCTATAGTAGTAACAGAAGTGATAGTCAAAGCTGCCATTTAGAGAACTAAGTATATAAATAAAAAATAAGATTAGGTATCTTACTCAGCAATCAAGTATAACACACCTAGAGTATTATCACTATTCTCTTATAACCAATTAAAAACACAAATATCCACTTTTTTCTAATATATACCCTTTTAAAGCTGTACTAATTAGAGAATGAAAATATTAATATCTGAGCTATTAAGTGATATCATAGACTAAAAGAAGTAGCCAGAGATTAGAGAAAAGCTTAGGGTATGAGTGGAAGGTGATAAGAGAAGACAGACTCTGAGGAGGTGTCAGATGTAGACAGACAAAGGCAGCTCTTACATAGGAAGATGGACTATGACTAACCCATAGGCTTTATGGCTGTGTGGAAGGAAAAGAAAGAAATTTTCACATGCTATAGCCTCAACTCTGGGAAATAGAAGATGATACCATCTCAGGAGTGGTGGGAAGGGGAAAAGGCAGAAGTGAGATGTAGCATTGAGAAGATTGCTTTGGAAAAAGGGTGGAACCGTGAATGGTTTTAATGATACTGAGGCACTAGCTGTATCTCTGATGCCGCTGATGTTTAGGGATTATGACATTCTCAAACACTGCCCATCATCCCAGAGCCAGGAACAGGAGGTTAGTCTGGACAGACTTGTTCCCAAGGTTTGATGTTTCCATAATGCAAACACATAGATTGTAAGAAAATGATAGGAGTCAATTATTTTCCTGCATGTTCTGCTCTGGGAAAGATACTCTCTGAATGGTCCTGCAATGAGACTTTACTGAAACCATCACTTGCTTACAATACTCCTTATAAGCATAGTTAGATTACTTTCTTCCCATTGCTATTCAATTGTTTTAACCTCATTTCAAACTGTATCTTTTCTCTACAAGGCTCCTTAGCTGCACTCTATTAGAGTTTATCAGATTTAAACCTTCCTTCTCTGTAACTAACACATCTAGGTTGTTTCTGTGCTACTCAGTAATTTCTTGAAACAGTATCACCTTCAAGCCATCGTTCATTTTCATATAGTTCAAAATATTTCAAGTTGATACCAATTTCTTATCACACTTTACCATGTCTAAGCACTTCACATGGTGGTGTATTGTCCTATCAGCTGCCACCACATGGGTTAAGACTGTGACTACAACTATTTGGGAATAAATATAGGGAAAGAGAGTATAAGCACCTGATCTATCTTATATGCAATATCGGAAGGACTCCTGGCAGTTATTCAAGTCCACATCTTAACCAACACTCTGCTGTGCCCCCATGGGCTTTTCTTTATGTATAAGTATTTT
Organism: Microtus ochrogaster; assembly: GCF_000317375.1. Taxonomy (NCBI): domain Eukaryota; kingdom Metazoa; phylum Chordata; class Mammalia; order Rodentia; family Cricetidae; genus Microtus; species Microtus ochrogaster. The sequence continues at coordinate 41,652,008 of NC_022027.1, forward strand.
TGTTTACTTTTAATTAGAATATAACATAACAAGCTTCCTTGGCATTCTCAGATATAATTTATCTGGTTGTGCTTGCTCCCTCCTCTCCTACATTCCCCCCCCCACTATCTTAATTTCTACTCTTCTATTCTCTTTATTCCCATCTCTAGATTCTGATCATGTATGTACTATTATCCACCACGCCTCCCTCCCTTATGGCCACCTTTTCCCACCTCATGGTGTTTTAGTTACTTTTCCATTTCTGCGAAAAGACATAATGACCAAGGCAACTTCCAAAAGAAGGAGTTTATTGGGACTCACAGTTCCAGAGGGTTGGAGTCCATCATCATGATGGTAAAGAGGATGACAGTAGGCAAGCAGGCATGGTACTGAAGAAGTATCTAAGAATTTGCATCTGCGAGCCGGGCGGTGGTGGCTCACGCCTTTAATCCCAGCACTCGGGAGGCAGAGGCAGGCGGATCTCTGTGAGTTCGAGACCAGCCTGGTCTACAAGAGCTAGTTCCAGGACAGGCTCCAAAGCCACAGAGAAACCCTGTCTCAAAAAAACAAAAAAAAAAAAAAAAAGAATTTGCATCTGATCAATAAGTACAAGACAGAGGGGACTGAAATGGCTTTGAAACCTCAAAGCCTGCTCCCAGTGACACTCCTCTCCTATCAAGACTACACCTTCTAATCTTTCTCAAAGAGTTACACCAGTTGTGGATGTGGATAAAGTATTCAAATATATGAACCTCTGTGAGCCATTCATTCAAACTACCACATTGCACTCCCTGATCCCATAGCCTTATCATAATGCAAAATGCATCCAGTTCAGCTTCAAAGTCCTTAAAGTTCAGCACTGCTTAAAGGCCAAGATCTCAAAGACATCTCTTGATCATAACCCTGTAAAATTAAAAAAAAAATTGCATACTTCCAACATATAATGGCAGAGAATATACAATATCTATGAAAGGAGAGGAAAGAGCCATAGTGAGGAAATACTGGAACAAAGCGAGACATAAATCCAGCAGGACAGACTCCAAGCCCCAAATCCCGCAATGGCATGACTGATGTCAAGGGGGCTTTGTCCTCACAGTTTTGTTGACTGCAGCACATTTTTCTACCTTAGGCTTGTCCCCTGCCCTGTGCACAGCTCTTTTTGACAGACATCCCATGGCTCTAGCATTTCCTACATCTCCAGATCTCCAACACAGCTTTAAGCAATGGCCTCTCGGGGTCTCCATGCAGGAAGTCAGGGTCTCCATGCAGGAAGTCTCCTACCACATGTCTGGTCTCCGCAGCTTTCCTTGACCACAGAAGAAGGTCCTACAATTCCTTTACTGTGGCCAATGCTGCCAAGTTCTGCTGCCTGCTTAGGATTTAACCCAACCTCCTCCTTGAATTTCACTTGTATAAGCTTTAATATTTTGATACTTTTAAGGAACAGATGATTCTTTAGGCCTTTTGTATAATTTGTAAGATTAGCTGAGTGGGGTCTTGCCCTAAGGGAACCCCTCCCATTTTTCCATTTCTCACTAGGCTTTTTTAAAAAAATATTATTTTATCTATTTTTAAATATTCATTTTACTTATTTATTTGCACTGGTATTTTACATGCCTGTATGTATGTATGAGGGTCCTTAAGTTCCACTGGAACAGGAGTTACAGACAGTTGTGAGCTGTCATGTAGGTACTGGGAATTGAACCTGGGTCCTTTGAAAAGGCAGCCAGCGCTCTTAACCACTGAGCACTCTCTGCAGCCCCATCATCAGGCCTTTTTAAAACTTCTCATCTCTTGGAGCACAAAACTTGGCTCCAACATTAAATTTCCCGGTGGTCTTTTTCTTCTCAAATTGAACATTTTTTAACTTCTTTTTTATCCCTGCTCACTTTTTTTTTTTGTTGTAGAACTAACTGCATAACAGTGAGCACAAATAGCCACATGACAGTCATTACCAGCCTATCTTGAAATCCCCTCTGTCAATGCAGTTAGTTCAAAACACTGCAATTTAGCCTTATGCAGATTCTCAGGACAAAGACAAAAGCAGCCATATTCTTTGCCAAAATATTACAAGAATGGTCTCTAGCCAAATGGTTAACGTTATTCCCCTCTAAAACTTCTAAGGCTGTTTCTCTACAGCCCATATTGGTCTCAGAACTATTGTCTTCCAAGTTCTTGCTGGGATGGCCCTACTTACAGCATTCAATTGATTTTCTAGTCCAAACTCCCAAAGTCTTCCACATCGAAAAACAAGCAAAACAAAACAAAACAAAAATACCAGCATGGTCAGGCTGGTGAGCCCACTCCTGTCTGTCTTGTTTATTTTCCTATTATCATGACAAAACACCATGACCAAAACAACTGCAAACTAAAGCATTTAACTTGGGAGTCACTGTTTAGGAGTGTTAGAGTCTATCATCATTATATTGAGGATCATGGCAGCAGGCAGGCATGGTCCTGAAATGTCCTGAACCCACAAGAACAAGGGGCTCAAACACTGAGATGCCAAAGAGGAGAACCACAGATGAAAAATAAAGAAGACAGCTGGGAATGGAAAATTGATGACGATTATGCCGAGCAAGTTTATTAAGGAGTGTAGTATCTCTGTTTTTTTTTTTTTT
>NC_022027.1:41655134-41659129 GCF_000317375.1 Microtus ochrogaster
TGGGACCTTGAGAGCTCAGTCCAGTGCTCCAGTGTGGGTCTCTGTCTCTATCTCCATCCATCACCAGGTGAAGGTTCTATGGTGATATGCAAGATATTCGTTAGTATTGCTATAGGATAGTTTTTTTTTTTTTTTTAGTATCTCTGTTTGTAAGGGGATGATTACCAAAGATCGGCAAAGAACTAAATCAGACAGTGTGGCAAAGAGAGCACCAGGATACCTCAGACACAGCTGCCTTAGATCTGATAACCACAGTCCTCAAGGGAAGAAAGTTGGGTTCCCAGAAACCAAATCTGCAACTCTTTCAAGGCCCAGGCTTTAGCCCCAAACTGGACCTTACCAAGTCTGCTTCTTGACAAGGACACAGAACTAGTGTCTCCTTTGTCCTTTCATCAGGGCCTTTGAGGAAGCCTTAGATAGGTCTGGCTCCCAAAACTGAAGTAGTAGGTAAAAGTTTGCAAGTGTTCACAAGCACAAGACAGAGAAAAAGAGACCTAACTGGACATAGCAAGAGTTTCTGAAACCTCAAAGCCAACTCCCAAAACAGGCACACCTCCAACAAGGCTGTACCTCCAAATCCTTTCCAAATAGTTCCACTAACTGTAGGCCAAGCATTCAAATATAGGAGCCTATGGAGGGCAGTCCCATTCAGATCACCATAGTTTCAACTTTCCTGTCCTCTGCACATACTGGATGGATCCCACATAAATATATAAATGTAAATTAAAGCCTAAACAATCTACATACAAGAAAGTACATGTGGTATTTGTCTTTTCAGGTCTGGCTTACCTCACTTAATGTAGTATTTTCTATTCTACTAATTTCCTGCAGGTTCATAATTTTATATATAGGCTATGTAATTTTATTCCTGTACCGTATTTTCATTATTCAGTGTAGACATCTAGTCTTATTCCATTCCCTTGCTGTTGCTAATATAACAGTGATATGAATGCAATTGCTAATACAGCAGTAATAAATATGGCTGTCCATATGTCTCTGTGGTAAGACCAAGATTCTTCTGACTATGTGCCCAGGAGTCCCATAGTTTTTCACTTTTAATTGCATTGATTCTATCAGAGTTTGTAAGGTTATTTTATCTTGCTGTGGGAGCTCCTTCTGCCCCTTCAGCCAATAGCCATTGAGATACCAGTCCACTGGGGTATGGTCTCTTTCTCTTTAAAAAGCAGTGGCAGCCCTCTGCTCTCTCTTGCTCCAGCGACTAGACTCCTTTCCTGGTTATCGTGTAGGACTGGTGTTCTGTAAGGTTTTTTCCCCTCAAATAAATAACCCTTTGAATCCAAACTGGTGTGGGATTGTTTCACACTTTAATATCTTCTACAAGATTTTGGGGTAATGTAAGGAAAGCTTCATGTCTTCATTCTCTTTTTACTGGCTCCAAGAAAGATACGTTGTTTGTGCTCATTTTGTAATAGTTTCATGTTCAACAAAAAAAAAAATCAAAATCCTGAATTTTTCAATGGTTCAATAAAATAATATTTGCAGATGGTCACACTAGGACGTTTGTTTTCATTTGAAATTATTTCCAATGATGCTCTTTTTTTAAGCAGTTTACTGGTATTTTTGTTGAGTCTTTTTGCATCTATATTCATCAAAGACAGTGGCCAGGCTTTTTGGTGTTCTTTATTGGTTTTTGTCTCAACATATTCTTCCTATGCAGAATGGCTTTGAGAGAATTTCTCCCTGTATCATGAAGGGGTCTGCGGTTTTCTGTCCTGCCCAGTTCCCACAGCTGTTTAGCCCCAAAGATAATCACACAGAGAGTCTGCATTAGTTATAAACTGACTGGCCCATTGGCTCAGGCTTCTTATTAGCTCTTATGACTTATATTAACCCATTATTCTGATCTATTTTAGCCATATGGCTCAGTACCTTTTTTAGCTAGCAGGTCACATCCTGCTTCCTCAGTGATCTGAACAGGACTGGGAGGAATCAGCTTCCTCCTTCCCAGAATTCTCCTGTCACCTCTACTTCCTGTCTGATTTTCCTGCCTATCCTTCCTGCCTGACCAATCAGCATTTATTTAAAATATGATTGATAGAATAGAGACAATTCTCCCACATCACTTCCCCCTCTTTTTTTGAAGAAAAAAAAAAGGAAAATATCCCTAGTCCATTTTTTTGAGAATGTGGGTGTAGTATTCCAGGCTACTTCCAGCTGGTTGGAGGCACTGATAATCTTATGGGGACCTAAAGAAAATTTAGAGTTATGATCAAGTCCTGACTGAAGTATCCTGTGAGTCTTGATTGTCTCAGGCAGCAATCTTGAACCTGTTCTGGATGAAGAACTCAGACATCTGGGCCATCTATTCCTGCTGGAGATTTCTCAGGTGGTCTTCCTTGATCAAACTGGATTTTTCTTATCTCAGAATGAATCCACAGCCTCTCATTTTCTGTGGAAACAAAAGCAAAATCTCTTCTCAAAAGTAACATATGTTTGGACTTCAATTTTGAAGTCAAGCTATTTTCAAAATACCTATCTTGGATTAGTTCAGCAGCATTTATAAACAAATTATCTTTTAGCAGCAGCTGTTGTTCCTTCCTCAGCATTTAAACAATTTAAAGAAAGCATAATAGCATACAGTATCAAGATTCTCTGTGTATTTTCCATCTTTATGTGGATTTATTTTAACCTCTATTTCTTTTACTTTTAACTTTTGGCTTTTTGAAACAGGTTCTCTGTGTATTGATCTTGCTTATATATGCAGAAACAACTTTTTGTTTCACTTATCATGTGACCTTTCTGTCTCATTTATTGATGCTCTGATCTTTATGTATTTCCTTCTACTAATGGGTTTGGTGTCCTCTTGTCCTTCTAGGTCCTTGAAATGGTGTATGTCATTAAGAGCTCTATCTTGTGTTTCTATTTTCACTTGTTTCAAAAAGCATATTAATTTCCCTTTTGATTTCTTCAATGACTTACCACTTGGTAAATAATATATTGTTAAGCCTTGGTGAATCTGTGAAAGTTAGTTTCTTTTACTATTTAATTCTGTGCATGAAAGTAATATTATATAGGCTGAGCAGGATGCATTTATGTATTTAGGAAGATATATGTATTATATATACATGTATATGTATAGTGATGACTATATTTTATAATAATCAAATACCTAAAAGAGAGGAGCTTAAAGACTCTAAAATCAAAATAACGATAATACCTATCAATTACCCTCATTTGATCAATGTATGTATTGCCCCATATTCCACAAATATATACTATTATATTCCACAAATATATACTATTATGATATAAATGCAAATATATAGAGAGTACATCAAAATATTGTTAAATACCTAACATAAAAATATTAACTATACTTAGTTGACCATTTTGTACTATATATATGTATGTCTATAGAATTATCACATTTTATCTCACTAATTTATGCAAGAAAAATAACAATTAATACAAGTAGATTCACATATGTGAAGGTCTGGAATTCAAATGATGGAATTTAAAAGTTTCTCTTTACTTTTATTTCCACAGCCTGGTGAGAGTCACCATGTTCAAAGAGGATCACGTTCACTAAAAAATAACTCAAAAGTTTGCCCTTCGGGAACTAAAGCAGTAATGATCCGTAATCCTCGTCCTGGGATTCGATGCTACCCTGTGAAACAGCTTACCCCTGCCAAAACAAAACCAGCCCCTGCACCTAAAGCCCTACCCACCAGTGCTCCCACAACAGTACCAACCACACCAGTGCCAACCACACCAGCACCAACCACCAGTGCTCCCACAACAGTACCAACCACAACAGTACCAACCACACTAGCACCAACCACCAGTGCTCCCACAACAGTACCAATCACACCAGCACCAACCACACCAGTGCCAACCACCAGCGCTCCCACAACAGTACCAACCACAACAGTGCAAACCACACCAGTGCCAACCACCATCCCTCCCACCACAGTACCAACCACACCAGCACCAACCACCATCACTCCCACAGTACCAACTACACCAGCACCAAC
>NC_022027.1:41660195-41662229 GCF_000317375.1 Microtus ochrogaster
CCACAACAGTACCAACCACACCAGCACCAACCACAATCCCTCCCACAACAGTACCAACCACACCAGCACCAACTACCACACCAGCGCCAACCACCATCACTTCTACAGTAACCACCATCAGAGCTACAACTCTGTCATTTGCTCAAAGGCTTTTTCAGGCTTTCTTGATTTTATTTGGATGAAGATATGATGTAATAGTCTCCAAACTGTTCTGATCTCTTAGGATAAATAAATCTCAATAATGATTTTGATGAAATCAACCTGATGTAGCTTGAAAATCAAACAAATAAAAATGATTTGAGAAATTAAATGCATCTCTTGATGTCATGGTGACTACAATGTTACCCTATGTTTTATCACCTACCAACAACTGCTAAATAGGTTTCCTAGAAGAAAGCAGGGATCTTTTGATATAAAATATTTGTATATATACGCAGATGTTTACATACATGTATTTTTAAGTTCAATGGACTTAACAAAAAAGTACAAGGGCTATTATTGAAACATTCAGTCCCTTTTCAGTGGAGCTAGTAGGGTATCTAGCCATGGTGGGGCAAAGAGAAAAAATATAAATTGAATTAAATTAAGTCATAATGAAAAGCAGAGGAAAAAGCCACACTACAAAAACTGTTCATTACACATAGATATAACTACTACTAAATAATAGGGCCTACAGCAATGAGAAAGAAGACAGAACCTCTACCACCACCACCATGCAATTTATCAGAAAAACTCAAACAAAGCTCACAGCAAGGAAATCCATCTGTTACAGTTTGTATGATAATTCACCCAGCATCCAGAACTAACAGGAGAGGCTGCAGAATTGTTACCATAAGTGAACATCTTGTGAACAAAAAAGCAGTCAAGGAAAAATATAAATGCTCTCCAACTTCCAGTGTATATTATGTCAGAGATGGAGGAAAATTAAGTTATATCAGCATCTTATTGACCTTTCCAATAAGATTAATATATCTTAGGGGAAACTAGATGATGAAAATATAAATAAATAATATAAGAGAAAGGAAACTCTACAATGTAAATTTACTTAAATAGAAATAATACATAAATATGAAAATATAGATGCAAACAAATAGGAAATTGAGTATATATTTACAACTTTAATGGTGATGTCTTGACTATAGCATAATTTATAAATATAAAACATGAGAGAAGCAGGAAGAGCAAGGTAACAATCTGAACAATTTGTTTTAGACAAAAACCACAAATGCAACCAAGTGATAAACCAACATAATTCCTGAGTATAATATAGAGATAAGAAAATGTGTGCTGGAGAGAGAATTCACTTTTCTGTATTTCCTACAATGCCTATCCCAGAGCTTCAGGCAGCATAATGGGGCAAAAGGTAATGTTCATTTGAGGGAAAGGGGAAGTGAGCACAGAACTCTGCCTTTCTCCCAGATACTATTCCTGCCACAGACCCACTACCAGAACTCAAACTGGTATTCAGAAGTTTCTAGACCTTCCCTGACTCTAAGCTAGTACCCGCAGCTACAGGCTTGATCTCTGCTCAGTACTACAGCTTAACTAACATCAGTGGCCCTGGGCTCTTGGCAGCATCCCCTGGGGATATAAGCTCCAACTCACCAGTAGATCCAGTCAGTAGGTCTATATGAGTATATCCAGGTCCAAGGCCTAACCAACTGCTGAATCAGGCACTAGAGCAACCCGAGAACTCTGGCAGAAGCCCATTCTTGGAGCACACCAGATAGACTGCCCAGAATCCCTGGATGTCTGAGTGTTAGAAGTCTTTAGAGGCGTTCAGAAGCCTCACACATAGCCAAGGAAATACAAGAAAATGATGGCTGCTAAGGGAAGGAGAGTCTGTTCTTCATGGCATCACCTCTCAGAAGTTCCCCACGCTGGAGCAGGTGGTCTACACCGTTGCACACATAGGAAGCATCAGTGGACTCAATGTGATTTTTTCTTTTTTTATATTCATTTTTTTTAAAAAGAAAACACACTATCTTTTTTCATTATACATACCAATCCAAGTTCCTATTCCCTCTCCTCCTC
>NC_022027.1:41662349-41669423 GCF_000317375.1 Microtus ochrogaster
TCCCAAAAAGCCAGTATAAGCAGTGGGGATAAATCCTGGTGCCATTGCCAGTGGTCCTGTGGTCTGCTCCAGCCATGCAACTGTCAACCACTCAATGTGGTATTTAAAAAAAAATGAAAGAGTATATAAACTTAGGAAGGAAAAGTGAAGGGGAGGCAAAAAGGGGATTTGATCAAAATGCATGTATATAACTTTCAAACAATAAAAAGGCTTACATCCTTCTCACTCTGAACTAGTCTAGGAAGACTGGAAAAAGTACCCACTTCTTCAAATGTGCAGACTACCAATTAAAGGCACAAGGGTCAAAGATACTTGGAGCCATGGCAGAGCAAGAAGATAGCTGGGGTCACTCAGTCATCATCTCCCCATAAACATGCCAGAACTTTTTACACCTTAATTTTTAAAGTTTTTTAAATAGTTTTTATTGAGCTATATGCTTTTCTCCACTTCCCCTTTCCTCTTCCCTCTTCCCTTCTGCCCTCTCCCATGATCCCTTCACTTCCAATTTACTCAGGAGATCTTGTCTTTTTCTACTTCCTATGTAAATTAGCTAGACCTTAATTTTTAATGATTTTTACTTTTAGTGTTCATATTTGTGAGCTACAATATAATTTCAACTATTTTGAATTACTCTATTAAAGTATTCAATGCAATATATATGTAATGACCAAAGCAAGTTAGTTGACAGTTTGTGCCCTTAAACATTAAAAAGATTATTAAGATGTTGTCATACATATTTCAGGGTTCCAATATGATATATTGTAGAGAGCTGCATGGAGCCGCACCTGATGGTGATATAGAGAGCTGCGTGGAGCCACACCTGATGGTGCTGGCTTCCAGCCTCCGTGATCCCGAAAGCGAGTGCTCTTTGTGATAATCAACTACTATTATGCCTAAGGCCTGACTCATGCTATTATCACGCAATGATTGTCAGCTTCTTGCATGTGTGGACCTATGGGCAGTGCCCACCTGGCAATCCGAGGTTGGCGGCCTGTGCCTTTTTAAGGGCTAGGAGAGGTTTGCCTGGAGAGAGAGAAAAAAAAAAAAGAAGGAGAAAGATCGCTGTGAACAAGGTCCCGAATAAACTGCTTGCAAGAAGAGCTCCGGTGTTTTGTCTTCCTTGCTGGTCGAGGCGGGCATGACAATATATAATATAGATAATGCATACTGATCAGATTAGGGTAAGTAAGGTTTCTGTATCTTTAATAGCCTTTTTAACTGGGACTCTTACATGGCATACGTCTTTTCTAGTTATTTAAAAGCTATACATTGGGATGTCATGAACTAGACTCTCTCTCCTGTGCTGTGGAACACTCAGACTTGTCCTCTCAACCTAGCCACATTCAGGTACCCATTACCTACCTAACTTGCTTTTGTAATTTCCCTCCTCCATGCACCCTAACCTTGAGGAGTCACGATATAGAAGAACATCGCACTGCTAAGACCTATATGCCCTGTTAGTTCTTAACTGTTGAAAACCAAATGGTATAACAGGTAATCTCTGGACACAGGGCATACTGTACTCCACTGCTCTTCAGTGTGCTCAGTGTATTCATCCTACTGAGTATTAGGGACAGGACCTATATATCTACTTAAATGTTAGAGATGCAGCATAAAGAAAGCATAGGGAGTTGAGGGCAGACGAGGAGAGTACAAATAATATTCTATATTTGGTGTCAGAAAAGGAAGATGTCTCAAGTACAGGAAATAGAGCAGCAACCATATAGATACCTAAGTAAGGGAAGATGATTTGGTAAATCTAAAGAATTTCTGAAAGTCACTGATTGGCATGAAGCATCCAAACAAAGTGCCGGAGATGAGAATAATAACCAGTCACGGGTCTAGAGTAACTACGGTCTTCTAGGCCTCATAAAGATTTCCGATTTCACTTTGAGAACCACACAAGATTTGAACAGATATTCATGAAACAAATTGTCTTCACAAGGGCTGAAAAAGCTAGATTAAAGACCAGGGCAACCAGCACAGCCAAAAGAAGAGATAAAATGAAGACAGCAGTGACTTCATGCAAGGAAGTATGAAAACAGACACTTGAAGGGAAGAATAAAAATTCAGTACATGCTTTAGAGTAAAATTCAGTACTGGTCCCATCATAGTGACACTCTGTGCCAGTCAATGATCCATACCCTCACACCCAGGACTGCACCTGTGGAGTGGACGTGACAACTAAGTTTTCTAGGTGGTAAACAACTGCCCCCACTATCCTTCCCCTTATCTTGGGCAGCAGAGAAAAGAACAAGACTTCATTCAGCCCCTGGGGAGATCCAACCAGGACTTTGTCATAGATCTCAGTGGTAGCCCCACTGCCATTCAATCCAGGAATCGGTAACATGAAAAAGACCCCTCCACTCAGACCCACATCACAAATATATACCTTAAACCGGCACTCATATTAGGGGGATGTCTGTGCGCCAATGAGAAAAAAGCAAGTTTACCCTACATTTCATTCCTTATAGTGAACCTGGATTAAAACACACACACACACACACACACACACACACACACACCTGTGCAGTCCCTGCAGCAATGACCCAACCTACTAGCAACAGAAGGATTCCTTTTTATTTTTTATTTTATTTATTCATTTATTTATTTATTTTTGGTTTTTCGAGACCGGGTTTCTCTGTAGCTTTGGGAACGTGTCCTAGAACTAGCTCCTGTAGACCAGGCTGGCCTCGAACTCACAGAGATCTGCCTGCCTCAGCCTCACGAGTGCTGGGATTAAGAGCATGCACCACCACTGATTCTTATCACCATTCCACCAACTTCATGCAGCACAACTGCCCCTAAGCCAGTGTATTCTTTCCTTTTTGGTTAGCTTTTTAATGTCAATTTAGCATTTAACCTCAGATAACCCTCTTAATAAGATAGGGAACAAATCTCATGTGTTAATCTAAAATACCAATAAAAGTAAAAATGAAACAAAACTGGTAGAAAGTGAACTAAGGTTTACCTTTGCAGCTGGACTAATACGTGCAACTATAGATGAATTAACAGTTTTTCCAAGCCACGCCAAGTTCATATCGACAGGTTTAAGTGAAAATTGTACCTTTAAAATAGACTTAGGCTCTTGGGAAATCTGATTCATTTCCATCCTGGGCAGAGGTTCCTAGAAGATACTAAATTTGATAAGTAAACCTTTGATCTAAGCAATCCATTCTTTGTGTGGTTTCTATACGTAAGTATAGAGCAGGCAGTTCTGTGCCGTTTATCAGTGAGGGCAATGGCAAGTATCTTTCTAATTGCTGTTTACCCACAAAACTGTTTTTTATCCATAGGTTTCACTTACCGATAAGGACATTGTGAAAATCAGACTTTTGTTTTAGATTCCATATTTACAGAGCTTTGTTTGAAGTATTAGGGATTTTTTAACTTTTAAGGAATTTTGAACTTATCATTTCTTCCTTCCCTTTTCTCTTTCTAAACCCTTCTATATACCCCCTCCTCACTCTCCTTCCAATCATGCCCTTTTTTATTATCTTTTTATTGTTATGCTAACTATACACACATACATACACACACATGTACAGGATAACCAACCTTTTGTCCACAACCTCAGAGAAGCTAGGTAACAAAGCCAGCCCTAAGAGAGACATACATGGATCCCCCTGGGAAACAGAATTAGACGAGATCTCTAGAGAAAATTGGGAGTGGAAGGTGGAATGGAAGGAAGAGAGAAAGGGGAAGGGCAGAAGAGTAAGGAGGAGAACATGAGGGAACAGGATGGTTGAGATGGGGTAGGGACAGAGAGGGAGAGCAAGGAAAGAGATACTTTGATTGAAGGAGCCAATATGGGGCTAGCAAGAAACCTGGCACTAGGGAAATTCTCAGGAATCCATAAGAATAACCCCAGCTAAGACTCCTAGCGATAATAGAGAGGGTGCCTAAATTGGCCTTCCCCTGTAAGCATATTGGTGACTACCTTAATTGTCATCATTGAACCTTCATTTAATAACTGATGGAAGAAGATGTAGAGATCCAAAGCTAAGCACTGGGCTGAGCTTCCAGAGACCAGCACAGAAAGAGAAGGGTGATAATATGAGCAAACGGGTCATGGCCATAATATGGATACACACAGAAACAGCTGACCTGAGCTAGTGAGAGCTCACTTACTCTGGACTGACAGTGGGGGAACCTGCAAAGGGTCAAACTAGGCCCACTGAATGTGGGTGGCAGTTTTGTGGCTTGGGCAGTCTATGGAGCCATTGGCAGTGGGACCAGGATTTATCCCTAGGGCCTGAACTGGCACTTTGGAGCTCATTCCTTTTGAAGGGATACCTGGCTCAGTCTAGATAGAGGGGGCAGGGCCTTGGTCCTGCCTCAAAGTGATGTGTGAGACTTTGTTGACTCCCCTTGGGAAGTCTTATCCTCTCTGAGGAATGGCTGAGGGACAGGGGTGAGGGGATGTGAGGGGAGGGAAGTGGGAGGAGGGAAGGAATGGGAACTGGGATAGGTATATAAAATGAAAAAAGATTGTTTTAAAAAATAAATTTAATAATAAAAGAGAAAACTAGGTCACAATTATAGTAATAGCCAAAGAACCATAACAAGCCACAAAAATAATCCTAAAATAATGGCTATATAGTGAGAAGCTATTTTGATCAACTGACTGCAGCAAGCAATGTTTTCCATACTGTAATTCCATTTTACAGGGGTATTAGAAAGTATAATATGATCTGAGAAAAAAATCCATGGTATTAGGAATCAGGACAGTGGTTGCCAAAGGATTCTAAAGTGAATTCTATTTTAATGAATTTACACAACTAAATACCAGCTTCTGCTGATGGAGGAAGGTCATTGGTTAATTAATAAATAAACTGCTTGGCCTGATAGGTTAGAACATAGGTGGGTTGAGTAAACAGAACTGAATGCTGGGAGGAAGAGGAAGTGAGCTCAGACACCATGCCTCTCTCCTCTCTGTGGCAGACACAATGAAGCAAGCCGCCAGGTCAGACATGCTGAATCTTTCCCAGTAAGACTGGTGCTACATAGATTACTAAATATGGGTTAGGCAAGATAAGTCACCACCTCGTGGGGCTACACACATTAATAAGAATGGGCCAAGTAGTGTTTATATGAATACAGTTTGTGTGTTATTTCGGGTAAAGGTAGCTGGTGGCTGGGAGCCGGGCGGCAGGAATGCAGCCCGCAGCTACCTTCTACATTCTGCTGGTATTGTTGTTCTTCTTCAAACCCTGAGCATGTTGGTATCAAGGCGAGATCATAGTGGAAAATAAACACTGCTAAGATTTTCTTATCCCTAAAAAGAAAACTCAGTGTGCAGTATTGTATTGGGTCATTACATCACCCACCTCACCACATCACCTAACTTTAAAGACTGTGTAGTGGGACTTGCAGTGGGTAGGTCAGTCACTTCCACGTGTTATTTCTATATTCTGCATAATTCACATGTGATAAGCTCCTCAAATGCAAATAGGCCTAATACTCTGCAGATAATTAAAAGAATGAACATTGCCTACTATTCACTGAAAAATAAACCTAAAAGTCTCTGGATACATCCAGCTACTCTGCTTTCCCAATGTTTGAAGAAAATTTAATCAGTTACCTAAAGGTGTGAATCAAGACTAGGAATAGCTAGACATCTTTTGAAATCAACCTTTCAAGTTTTTACAAATATCACTAAGTGGACAATACCTTAAGGTGATTTTAAATGAAATGATGTATTCAGAAGAGCTGGTTCAGATAAATACAAATTCTATTCTACCATCAATTTTGAATATATAATGAGCATATGAAATCATTATCTACTAGCAAATATAAGGTACAAAATTGATATTACAAAAAAAATCTAATAACTCAACGCTAAGTAAATACTACCCCTAACTTTCTTGTGCTGTCAGGGGAAACACCTTGTGTGCTTCTCTCTTAAAAGCACAACCACCACAGATCTTGCAAATTATCTAACTTTCTAGGATAAGGCAAATGCTGCCCTAGTTTTCAGACAGAAACCTGAGGCTCAGAGAAGAAAGCTGATTTGCTAAGGGTTACAGGGCCACTGTATTGGGAAACAGGAATCAAACTCAAAGACCTAAAGTGTAAGAAAACAAACTCTCCAGAAACGGATTCATAATTTTAAAAAATTATACTCTGGGTTAACAATTTTATATGTACAATTACCAAATTATAAATATGTAGAGAGAAATCATTCTTCTATCTCTTTCTGAGAAAAAGAAAAGCACAGTGGTCTCACTGTTCAAACTATCGCTGTCACTGAAGAGGACAGTTTCAAGTGTCAACTCTATAATAAATAAATCTAGAGGCAGAACACATAACAAATGGCCCATAATTGGGTCTCTGCTAAAATAAAGAAACTATGAATGCTCTCTGAATAAACTGGGATTTTTAAAATATGGATTGAGTTATATATAGATGAATTATTAATCTTAATAGAGTGCATTTATTCTGTTATAAAACATTTTACAAGTAAATTAAAAAATATTTATAGGTTAATTTTTATTTCTATAATCTATATTAAATTATTTCAACAAAACAAACAGACACATGTAGTAGACTGTGAACTACTATGAAATCTAGGATCAGAGCTATTAGTTGCTTATTTTACTGCTTTCCTCACTATAATGCATGTGAGAATTGTTTGTAAATAAAATTAAAATTTTTCCCTTAAAAAAACTTAATATTCATTTTGCAGCTCAAAAGCAATTATTCATTACTAGTTTTTGACACTGTGTTATGTTTTTAATCTTCTGCCCTTTGCCAAGTTGTAATGATTGGCACAGGCTTAATGGCTCCCTGACATTCTGCCCATGAGGGGTAATCACCTTGCTTGCTTTGAAAGACCGCAGGAAGGATAAAGATCTGTTCCTGCTTAGAAGACTTGGGCCAGGCTTATTCAGCTCAGAATTAATGTCACCGCTTCTAAAGAGTCCTATTCTTTTGGCCACTGATGATAGGAGAGAGGTAGAAGAGAAAGGTGGGAGCTGGTGCTTTTTCTTCTTTGATTCTGTACACGTTGTTTAAACAATGCTATATATCAAGCCTTAGGAAAAAAAATGGTTAAACCATTTTGTAGAGATG
>NC_022027.1:41671879-41681912 GCF_000317375.1 Microtus ochrogaster
CTCCCAACAGTCATACAGGAGTGTTCCCTTTACCCCACAACCTCTCCAGCATAAGTTGTCATCAGTATTTTTGATCTTGGCCATTCTTACAGGTGTAAGATGGAATCTCAGAGTTGTTTTGATTTGCATTTCTCTGATGACTAAGAATGTTGAGCATTTCATTAAGTGTCTTTCAGCCATTTTAGACTCCTGTTGAGCGTTCTCTGTTTAGGTCTGTATTCCATTTTTTTATTGGGTTATTGTTCTTTTGATGATCAATTTCTTGAATTCTTTGTATATTTTGGAGATCAGACCTCTGTCTGATGTGGAGTTAGTAAAGATCTTTTCCCATTCTGTAGACTGTCATTTTGTCTTCTTGACTATGTCCTTTGCTTTACAGAAGCTTTTCAGTTTCAGAAAGTCCCATTTATTAATTGTTTCTCTCAGTGTCTGTGCTACTGGGGTTATATTTAGGAAGTGGTCTCCTGTGCCAATCGGTCAAGTGTTCTTCCTACTGTCTCTTCTATGAGGTTCAGTGTGACTGGCTTTATGTTGAGGTCTTTGATCTACTTGGACTTGAGTTTTGTGCATGGTGATAGATATGGATCTATTTTCATTCTTCTATATATTGATATCCAATTATGCCAGCACCATTTGTTAAATATGCTTTCTTTTTCCATTGGATATTTTTTGCTTCTTTGTCAAAAATCAGGTGTTCCAACATGTGTGGATTAATATCTGGGTCTTCAATTTGGTTCCATTGGTCCTCCTCTTTGCCAATACCAGGCTGTTTTCAGTACTGTAGCTCTGTAGTAGAGTTTGAAGTCAGGGATTATGATGCCTCCAGAGTTCTTTTATTGTACACCATGCCTGGCTTTTTAGATAAGTGCTGGTGATTGAAACCAGGTCAGGTCCTTATGCTCACACAGTACTGTCTTGGATGAGCCATCTTCCCAGCACCCCTTTATAATTTCTTATTGTTAATTTCCTCAGATTCTACCTTATCTGAGAAGTGTTTACTGATTACCAAAAATGTGCATGCTATAGTGAAATAATTTTTGACTGTCCTTCAATGATTCCTTTCTGGAAGAATGTGATTAGGAGTTAAAGTAATTTTCCTCACTGCTGTGAAATAGCAATGTCTATATAAGTTTCAGACTATTTTTCCTTCAAACATCACATCCTAACAAAATAACTCATTTAACAAACCTCATATTTTCTTATAACTAATAAGCTACTTTTCTGATTTCCCCATAAACTAATAAGACAAGAAAGATGAAGATTCTGCCACTAGTTGTATGTGTCTGTTCCCTAAGTGCTTGCTTCACAGTAAGTAACCATTTTATCTACCAGTTATTTAGTGTGCGTATCTAATTGAGATTCCCAGAGTTTATCAAATGCTAGAGAGAGTTTGGAGAAAACAAAGGTGAGAAAAAGTAGTTACAGTCAGGTAAGAAAAGCTCTGCTAAAGGGTGGCTAATGATAACCATTACAGACTATGAGTTTTACAAAGCTAGCAGAAAACATCTTAAATGCTCCCTTCATTACATACTATGTCTGATTTTATATTTTTATGTAAAAGTTGAAAATAAAATTATCTTTAAAAATTATAATAGGCAAAAAAATATGCGTAATCCTTAGATTCTAGAGAAAAAACATATATCTCATAACAAAACACATATAAAAAGACCAACCAGGAATCTATAACAGTGGTCAACATAAACTCAAGGGGTGATGAAAACATGCTCTAACTGCCAGGGCTTAAAAGAGGATAATGGGTTTGGATGCATTCTGGCACTGGGTCTGCTATATCTTCTTCCTGATTAGGTGTATAGCAAAAGAAAGTTATGAATGATCTTAGAAGGTCATGATCTGTGTCAGACATGCCAAGTTTGAAATAGTTCTTAGACTTCTACATTAAAATGTCAAAACAGGGAACTGGCTATACACTGCCTGGGGTTCAGAAAGAAGTCAAGAGTCCAGGCTATTCTTAGAATATATTTGAAACTGTGAAACCTTACAATATCATAAGGATAAAAATGGACAAAGCTAGGATGTGGTTGGAGAAAAGAGAAGGAGTACAAAAGCAAACAGGAAAGAATGATTTCCAAAACCAAGAGAAAAATGCAAGGTAACCTTTATCTTTAAAATATTTAGTCTACAAGGAAAACAATTTTAAAACTAATAATAGCCCAAGGCAATACATTGTTTAATGATAAACATATTTGAATATCATACTATAGACTGGTATTTATTTACTTTTACTCTTCTAAGTGAAAAAGGACCCAGAAGTTTGCTGCTCATTGACATAGGGATTGAGCCTACATGGCCCCAGAGTACTGTGACCAAAGTGAATATAAAGAAAGTAGACTGCCTGGCAATGATAACACACACCTTTAATCCCAGCACTCAGGAGACAGAAGCAGGCAGATCTCTGTGAGTTCAAAGTTGTCCTGGCCTACAGAGCAAGTTTCAGGACAGCCAAAGCTACACAGAAAAGCCCCGTCATGGAAAAACAAATAAATAAGTTAAAAGTAGATCATAGAAACTGATAAAATGGATGAGATTTACTCTTCAAGATTACCATGTTTCTGGAAAACTTAACACCTAAAACTACTCCCCCCAAACCACAGAACTCTTCCCCTGGACCCTAATGTTGAGTTCTGTGATTATCACAGGAAGAGTACTCAGTTGTGTTCAGAAATTATAGGTTTAATAAAACCCATCTCAATTGCTGACCATCCAGGTGAACTTTGGAAAGGTTTTTAATCTGTTTTAAGGCCAAACTTCCCTGTGTGTAAAATATTAATAATAATATATACTTCACAAAGAATTGTAGAAAGATGAATAAGAATACATATATAGAAATTGTAAAGTATAATGTAAATGAAAAACATCACCATATAATCTCTCCACACTAGCGTAGACGGATTTAAGACTTGCATAAGCACAGTGAGGTTCACCTTTCAATATCTGTTCATTTAATAAAAACTCCCTGGATATCAAATAGCTCTAGATTGAAAGAAATGACATCTTCATAAAAGATAAATCATTCTTTTTGTAGAATGACAAAATCTGGTTATTCAGGGGTGTTTTATTTTGTTTCAATTTGTTTTGTTTGGGGAGGTGTTTCTTGGTTTTTTTCCATAAATCCAAATATGCCTAAATCAGTGATTATTAACTTGTTAGCCTTGACCCCTCTGGGGGTTCCCACTGCTATTAGTACTAAGACATTCTGTTGTTTAATAACTGTATCCATAAGGTTGAATTTTGCAGATAGCTAGTGATTCTTGTAAATATTTGCCAAGTCTTTCAAAGGCAGACCAGGTGGTTCCATGAGCTGTGGAAAGTAATTGCAAAAAGTACACTGGCAAGATGTGTAGGAAACAGCTAACCTGAATCTCTAACCCTTCTGGTATCTAAGGGCCTTGTATCTAGTTTTGGCCAATGGAACACTAACGGAAAGCAAACATTCTACTTGTTGGCTTCATTACTATTCTGTGCGACATCATCTTGTTCATTGTGGAGAAACAATGACAACAAAGAAAATGAAGGAGCCAGTCATGCAGACAGCTGTGTGAAATGAGTTCTAGGCAGAGTGATTAGTTGTGCATGGGCATTGAGGTCAGACAGTGCCAGATTTTCCTTCCTTTCTTTCTTAAATGTCATGTTCTCATTGAGAAAGCCTCACGGAATATTCTCAGCATTACAGTGCTTCCTTTTTGTTTTATTTTGACATATGTGATGGGAAGGATAATGCTCACCAAAGTGATGTTGGTTTTGAGCTCAGCCACCATGAGCATATTAGACGACACAACAAACAAGATTCCAGATTATGTTAATGTTGTTGATAGCCTAACTTTAAAGTAAGATTATTATTCATTTTATTTTTGAGACAAGATTCCATTATGTGGCTCAGGATGCTTCTGAATTAGTGATCTTCCTGCTTCATTCTCTGGAGTGCTAGGGTTAGAATTATCCGCCAGCATGCCTGAATTTCTGGAGCTTAATCTCATGACATAAAACACACTGATAAGATGTGATTCAAATGATCCCAACATTCATTAGTAATGAATAGATAGAAAAGTATCTGCTGCCAAACCATCACCGCCAAATGAATCACAAAGAAATTTTGTGTGAATAAAGACCATCAATCACGTGAGTAACGTTCCCTATGAACAAAACACTCTCCTGTCATTTCTGGACAAATGCTGAAGACCCAGCACGGTGCTAAGAAATCACTTTCCAGCCATCCTGAGAAAGCTATAAGACCATCTTCATCCACATTTGACCTAAACTTGAGAAGACACATCCCCCGTCCCATAAAGGTAAATACTGGAGATTTTAATTCTTAATTCTATTTCAACTCAGACTATTTTGCATGCACACACACACACACAAATCATACAATGTTATACTGTATTTTCTTAATAGCATGAAAGTTTCACCCTAAGGAAAATGATTTGGAAAAGAAACACAGTTTTTAACTATGAGACAGGGAAGGCAGAGACTAAGACAGAGAAAGAGAATAAATGCAATCTTTTCAGTCCACATAATGTTACATATATAATATATATGCATATATATGATATGAGTTATTTCTTCATGTAAAATTCCTGAACATTTCATTTTTGTTATTATGTACAAGGTTTAAAGATGATATATGAAAATGTAAACTACAGCTACTTAAGCTTAAAACTCACCACGGTACCTACCCCTGTGACCATGAGAAATAACCATTTAACCATTTTAGGGTATAACAAGAAAGGATGAAAACATTAACCCTGACTCTTGGACTTTGGCTTCTGAGTCCTGGCTTCTTGGTAAGTCCTGTCAATCACAATCAGTGATTCTTATTCTCCTCAGATTATTGTCTAACCTATTTGTCATCTATGACCTTACTGAATGTCAGAAAATTTTACCAGCCGACATGACAGCCCATGTATTGAGCCAGCACTCTGCAGTCTGATATTGCTGTTTTCATAACATTTTAATGTCTCTCCTCAAGAAACAAATTCACTGATGCTCAAAAGATGTTAATTTTTCTTTGAGACAGCCTAATACTATTCCATGACTCTTTTGTTTCTGGAATCAAATACCATGCAACCCTAGACAATTTTAGATGACAAAAATATCTCGCTGGCCAGAGACGGTCAGAGTTCTCTCAGGGCTCAGATTAAGGCAGAGAGCTGTAAGGAAGGAAGCTCTGATCCACACTGTGATTGTTTTTTAATGAAACTTACACTGCCAATTTTATTTTCTTTGGCCTTACTTATTCAAGAGTTTTGGGAAAGTGACTTTCTCTTTAATTTTCAATCTATTTGTAGATTTCAGTATCCACAGATAATCATATTGATTTACTCTGAGTCTGGGCAGGATTTCCACAATTCATAATACCCAGTGGGTTAGAAACTTCATGTCATCTGCGTGTGTCATCCTAACATCTCCTCTTTCTAGGAACTGCATCCTCACTGTTAACACAAATTAATAAAGCGTCTTTCATCAGTCAATTGTTTGTTGTAAATAATTCTATTTTTGTTTATTTTCCATATACACAAGGAGCAAATGTTTAAGTCAAGCTACCCTAAGAATGTGAGGCACTGTGGGCAGTTTGTGGGGCCACTATCAGCGGGACCAGGATTTATCCCCAGTACATGAATTGGCTTTTTGGAGCCCATTCCTGTGGCTGGTACCTTGTTCAGTCTAGGTGCAGGGGGTGTGGGGGGCTTTGGTGATGTGACAGACTTTGTTGACTTCCCATGGGAGGCCTTGCCTTGTCTGAGGAGTAGATGGGTGGCTTGTATAGAGGAAGCAGAAGGAGGGGAGAGAGAGGGAACTCTGGTTGATATATGTAAAATGGAAAAAAACTTCTAAATAAAAAAATAAAAAAGAATGTGAGTCACTGTACATTAGTAAATTATGCACATTTTCATAAAACATTTTTAGAATTAAAGAAAACAAGCAAATCAAAATAAATGGCTTTTTGACCCTAAATAAAATTTTACCAACATGTTAAGAAGTCCAAAAGGAACCCAAAAGATTCTAAAACTGTATAATAATTGAAGTTGTGAGAATTCTACAACTTAACCAAAATTCACAGTGAATAATTCTATAGTGAATAGATGTTGCTAGAAAAATGTCTACATTGAGCAATAAATATATGTATATGTATATATTAAATATTTGTGTTATAATAAATAATATAATTAAATAAAAATATAAATAACTATAATGTGTATAATATGAAGCAAAGAAATAAGAATTCTAATGAAAATAGGGAAGGGGAACAGAGGAAGGGAAACAAAAGCTGAAAAACTTGGCAATTTATTGATTTCACAATAGGAGGAATCCAAATACCACAGAGGTAAATGTCTATTGATTGAAACCTGTATTCTGCTTTGGATGTCCTTATTACATCTCACCAAACATAAAATATTCCCAAGTTCAGATGCTTGGTTTTATTTAAATATCAATAAGTACTTTTTAACAAATATTTTTTTTCTTTTATACAGACAAGTGCAATGAGAAAATGGTACATTCAAAGAAAGCCTGGGACAGCTGCTTTTCTCCCTTTCTGGAAACAGTCTGTTCACAAAACCAAGACTGTCTCACTGTGGGTTCTGCCACACAAAACGCAAAGTTATGATATCAAAATACCTAATTTACCAAAACAAGAATATAGGCCAGAACAATTTTATCAATCTATAAATTACTATAAAAAATTATTTCTAGCACCATTTTCATATCATGTAATGATTCTGCCACAATCAGTCTTTCAAAATCAATTTTTTAAAATCCCCTCAAAAAAAACTTCAGAAACAATGCCTGCCTCTTTGCTGACTGATCAAGTCACTACCAGCCCCTGGCAGAAACCTACCAGCATTCCACTTACCAGTAAAACTGCTGCAGAAGTTTCTTCAGTCATCACTAGACCTCAGACATCTTCTGCGCCACTGAGAGTTTATACAATGAACACCAAAGCAGAAACTACCCAGACGATGACATTGGAACATCATCCAACTACAGCAACAGCCTGTGAGCAGAACTTAAAGCTATATCAACAAGAGCCACAGTATCTGAGGCCATCCCAGTAATTGCCAAAGGACAAGCATCTCCAGATACGACTGCCCAACCAGGAAATGCCACTGCTGGACTGGAAGTAACCACTCCCAAATCACAAATCCGAGTAGGGTCAAACTGAACCCAACTGCTTCTCTCTGCACATTCCCTTCTGCTCCAAGAGAAACAACCCTGCCTCTGCCAGCTTCAGCAGCTTCACACAGACACAGAGCATCACACCTTACCTGTGAACATCGGCTTCTGAAGTGCTTGCTTGTGAGTTAATAAAGCCTTATTTTCTTTTCCACACTAAAGTGCTACTACTAAACCTACTAGACTATAGTGTGCCCTCAGTAGGAATTATCTAAAACTACAGGGGACAAACTGCAGTTTCTTCTTCTACCACCTGTAGAAGATCCAATCATAAAGAACAGAATGGACCCCATTTGCTTGCTATCAGTCCTGTTTTACAAACAATGTCAGGGCAATCAAATTGAGTAACTGTTTTCCAGAAAACCACATATAAATCTGATAAAAAGCTGTTGAGCTAAATTTCAGAACTAAAATTATAATATTATTTAGGAATGTGGTTAAGATCTTTGATGTGGAATTCCCCTCTGTGTGCTGTGAATGCCACTGGTGAATAAAAAAACTGCCTTGGCCTGCTGATAGGGCAGAACTTAGCTAAGTGGGGAAAACTAAACTGAATGCTGGGAGAAAGGGGGCAGAGTTGAAGAGAAGCCATGTAGCCCCTCCAGAGACAGATGGAACTTTACCCGGTAAGCCACAGCCATGTGGCGATACACAAATTACTAGAAATGGGTTAAATTGATATGTAAGAGTTAGCCAATAAGAAGCTAGAGCTAATGGGCCAAGCAGTGATTTAATTAATACAGTTTCTGTGTGATTATTTCAGGGCTAAGTAGTAGGAAAACAACAAGCCGCCTATTACAACAACTAAATCCATTTAAAAACCTGAGAGAGCTTGAAAAGGAATTCTAGACACAAAAATACAAAGTTTAACACAGCTTCTTGCTATTTGCTGGTGGTGTACTGCACCTCCTTTAAAAAAGGTTTTTCTGATTGACTGATAGCAGAAAAAAAAAGCCATGCCATTTTGAAATGCCGGATTTCGGGCCATGCAGCCAGCACGCCCTTGGCTCTTTCAAGAGACTGAGTATTTAAATGGAGTTTGTAAGCAACATGTTACAACATGCTTAATGGCTCAACATAGGTCTCGCTGCATACCTGGAACTGGGTCGATGTGCACCACTGAGAGGCAGTAAACGGACCTCTTCACCATGTTGGAGCAAGCAGGCAAGGCCGTACTTGACCTAGCTATGCCGCAGCTTAAGTTTTAAGAACCACTTAGCATTTTAAGAAGTGTTCCTAGATAGTAAAATATTACAGATACATAATAAAGACAAGTTGAGATGGAAAAGACCTCTAAATGGGTCCCAATGTTGGATAAATGTATGTAGGCTTAGGAGAGAGAAGAAAAAGAGTATAGAGTTATAAAAAGAAGTGAATGGTTTTAAAAGAAAGGTAAAGTCTTTAAAGAGACAGAATACAATCATAGATTAAAGGAGTAAAGATAATAAAATAAATATTAAAAGATAATAAAGTAAAAACAATCCACATAAAGATGGACTATATACAGAGAGTCTGGATTGTGTGTATTATTGTGTTTTCTTTTAATATTTTGACTGTGAAGGAGCTAAGTAATAAACATATATACTTTAAAGGTATCTTGACTTCAAAATTTGAGCCTAAGGATATATTGCTTTGAAAAAGAGGTTCTTCTCTTGTTTCCACAGAAAATGAGAACCTGTGGATTCATTCCAGTCTAATATGGTTTGAGGCACCAAGATCCCCCCAAAAGGCTGCCATGAACACCCCCAAACATTACTTTGTACAAACAAAAAGCAGGAATCAGTTTGGAGAGAGCTACTCCCAGATTTCCAAATATGGTTTATAAATGTTTCTTTACATTTAAAGGGGAATATGCTATAGAAATTTGTATGGGTATGGATCTTGGTTTACTGATACAAATTTAAGGTCAATTTTGTTATAATGTGTATATGTATTTCTGATCTTACTTAAGGTATTGTGTTTGTCCAGCTCATTTAAAAATGTAATGTATAATTAAGAAATATAGGTTAATAGATAATCATCTATAATAGTCAATCTTGTAGTCATGTTATTTAGATTTTCTAGATGTACAGAGGTGTATTTCAGATGGATAGGCATTCTTCAAACATTTCAAAGACTTTCAGAATATGGCATTTAAAACATTTAAGAACTTAGGACTTTTCATGACAATGAGACATATCTGTTCCTAGCAGCACCAATTACTTCAAGAGGAAGATAGGCATCAAAGAGGATCCTTATGTAGTTTGCTAGCCATTTGGGCAAGAAACTGCTCTTGCCTAGACTGATTGATGAACTGGACATGCAGGACCAGCAGAGAAATGAACTTGCCTAAATGTGAGACAATTCTTCGGGGTTCCTGCTTCATAAACGAGTCTGCCAGGCATTCTACAGGACACAGAAGAAAATGACTGACAAACTGCCAATATAGGCGGAATTATCTTTGAAATTTCCTGCTTCATGGAAAAGTCTGCTGGGTACTATGGGCCTGTAGGCTGAATATGGATGCCCTAATAGTACAGAAGAACTTTGGGTGACTGTCCAGGTAACAAGATGTCTCTGTCAGTTCTAGAGTTTTGGAAGTTGCTTACAATGCACTTCTTGTTTACTTAGGTAATATTATATCTTTCTAGAGTCTTTGACGGAGTTGAAGAGTAGATAGTAATAATACAGTTTTCATTAGTTATGATAAAAGATAAAGTAGATATAAATGTTGTAACTATAATTCTTGCTTGACACCTGTTTTGTTATATGTAATTTTATTAAATATAAAGCCTTTTTTTATTTAAACAGAAAAGAGGAGGTGATGTGAGATGCCCCTTTGTATGTTGTGAATACCATTGGT
>NC_022027.1:41682758-41685220 GCF_000317375.1 Microtus ochrogaster
AAAAATTAAAATAAAAAATAGCTGATTCAAAGTCAGTCGCCCATTCACTGGTACTGAATTCTCAGAATGATGCTCATATGATACCATGAGATGTGAGTGATTGGTGTCCTCTTCCCGTTAGAGACTGACATCATTGCCAAGTCAAAAGGAGTCTTTGTCTACTCCCAAGCATCAATGGATATAGTTTGTACTCTATTCAGACAGAGGTCAAGTTCATCTTAAATTGTCATATATGTGAATTTTTTAATACAGATTAGAATATTCTTATCCACATTAATCCCTAACCTTACTTTCACATCATGTTCCTGGTGTGGTATATCATTTAGTTTGCTATCTTATTTTATTATTGCATATCTGTATAAACTCTTTGGATACAGAGATCCTCAATGTTTGGTGCAGACTGGCCTCTACCCATGATCTTACTATCGCAGTGCTATGAGTACAAACGTGTTACACACTCAGCTCCACACAGGAAAGCTTATCAGTACCAGAGTATATCATAAGCATATCACAAGCC
This sequence comes from Microtus ochrogaster, assembly GCF_000317375.1. Taxonomy (NCBI): domain Eukaryota; kingdom Metazoa; phylum Chordata; class Mammalia; order Rodentia; family Cricetidae; genus Microtus; species Microtus ochrogaster. The sequence goes on from NC_022027.1 coordinate 41,683,276, forward strand.
CTTAAACAGGAGATATTTATTAAATACTTGACAAGTAAATTAACAACCCACCCAAAGAAAAGGTTAATGACAAGAAGTAGAGGCAGATTCAACAAACTTGCCATATTGTTTGATTTCCTCTTCATTTACTTGACAAACACCTGTCTCACTTCTTAATTACCTATTATATAAATAACATTTTATCTTACACAGATTAAATTTTTTATTAGTTACTGAAAAGTTACAAAAGATGTTGGAGACTGTAAAAGACAGTAACCTTTTTCTAAATGTAACTTAAACTCCTTTGATTTGTCATCACTCTGACATGGTTTTTAATGAGCTAGCAAAGGTATATGTTGACTGAGGTCTTCTGTCCTGCCTGGTCCTGAAGTCATTCAGTCCCAAAGAATCACATGGAGGTCTACATCGATTATAAACTGATTGGCCTGTATCTCAGGCTCTTCTTATTAACTAATTCTTATAACTTATATTAGCCCATAATTCTTGTCTATGTTGGCCACGTGGCTTGGTACCTTTTCCAGCGAGACAGTCACATCTTGCTTCCTCTACATCTGGGTGATGACTGCAGACTGTGCTTCCCTTTTCCCAGCATTCTCGTTGCCCCACCTCTACTTTTTACCCGGTCGCCCCACCTATACTTCCTGCCTGGCTACTGGCCAATCATCATTTTATTAAAAATAATACAAGTGAGAGGATAAAAGAGCATTGTTCCACAACACTTAAGCAGCACCATTACTATGATATATACAGTACCACCTGCTCGTTCAGCACAGTCCAGCATGGTGGAGCTGCTCACTGCCTCTGAGAGACATGCACAGTGCCTCCACAAAGCTGGTCCATACTGCCATTATGGACCAGTTGCAGCACAAAGCTGCAACAATCTGCTCACAAACCCCATTCAAATTTTCCATATTGAAAAAGAGACAGAGGTCGCACTGGCAGCACAGCCCAGAATGCTGGCATTTTAAAACGGCCGTGGATTTTTTTCTGTTACTGCTGAATCAGGAAAATCTCTCTTAAAGAGCTTCAGCATGCTGCTAGCAAACAGCAAGAAACTATGTTAAACTCTGTGGGGTTTTTTGTCTAGAATTCCTTTTCAAGACCTCTCAGGTTTTATGTGAATTTAGTTGGCCACATGCATGCCAACTGTTTCAGAGAACCAGCCACCCAGAACGGAAATAATCACACAGAAACTATATTAATTAAATCACTGCTTGGACCATTAGCTCTAGCGTTTTGTTTGGTAACTCTTACATACTAATTTAACCCATTTCTATTAATCTGTGTATTGACATGTGGCTGTGGCTTACTGGCTAAAGTTCCGACCAGCATCTGTCTCCAGTGGCTCCATGTTGTCTCTCTGACTCCACCCTTCTTTCTCCCAGCATTCAGTCCAGTCCTAACTGCCTACTTAAGTTCTGCCCTATCAACAGGCCAAGGCAGCTTCTTTAATCATTAATAGTAATCACAGCATACAGAGGGGACTCCCACATCAGGTATATACATATATCAATTCTTAACAGAAAAATTTCCAGTCTTTTGAACCTATGTTCATCAAATGTTTAACATTTTATTTTCAGCACAATATTTTGGCAGTGCATTGTTCTTCTTCATACTCTGTCTCACTGAAAAGAAGAGCCAGAACATATGACCTTAACAAGTGCCTTATCATTGAGTTTATATGAGGGTTTGAAAGTTACTAATGGAGACTTGTGGATGGCTACAGCAAATTATATGTGAGTTTCTTTAAGATGTAAATGTAAGATCTAGAGATGGTTGAGTGTTTAAGAGCCCATACTGAACTGGAAGAGGGCCAGACCTCAGATCCCAGCACCCACATCAGAGGACTCACAACAACTAACATCCTTTTCTGGGTTATATAAGAATGTGTATTCATACATATCCCAAAGCTCATGTGTGTATGTGTGTGCATGCATGCACATGC
>NC_022027.1:41685805-41699507 GCF_000317375.1 Microtus ochrogaster
TGGCTGAGCTAAGTGACCTTGTGCTTGGAATCTTCCGGGTGGGAGAGGGGAAGGCCACTATCTTCCTGGGAAAACATTCTGCTGGGAAATTTCTTCTTGGCCCTTTGAGAATAAGAGATGAGGGTCCCACATGGACTAGGATGTTTTATCCTTTAGGATTTTTTTTTTAAACTTTGTGATTTGAACTTTTAGGGTGAAGACCCACAGAAAAGAAGTTTAAAGGTGTCAGTAACATATTCAGAAGAAAATGAGTTGTGTCAACCCCGTCTCCCTTCACTATTAACTCACTAAACTGTGCCTGACACACATAATGAGCTTGATAAATACATAGGTCAATTATTGAATGTAATGGGTTACCATTTACTGAGATAGACCCTTCATGAGTTAGGAACCCATAGTTCCAACTAGAAAACCTATAACTTTAGCAGAAGCACCCTCTAGTGTTCATGGTTCTGAATTGCAAGATGTATCTGGTTGGTTTGGGTTTGCTTTGCTTTAGTTTTTGCCAGCTGCTCAATAAGCAATATGTGAGCTTCTTATTGGAAGGGACCGTTTCCATAAGGAAATGAGCAGAGTGGCATGATAGAAAGTGACAAAGACCAATCCATGGCACTGGAGTGTTCTGGAAAGGCCTGCCAGAAGACTGCCTGCTGTAAGGGTGCAAGGCAAACAGCCAGGCAAACTAGAAGCCAGGGATTTCAGACAGAGGGAAAACCAGGGTCAACGGCTCTGCTGTGCTAGAAGGAACAGGGAAAGATGGACACCAGGGACAGTGAAAGCTGTACAGTGAACTATAGGACACCAGTGTGCACTCAGCCGGGTTAAATGAAGATGGATTATGTCAAGATTTTATAGACCCTAATGAGTTCAAATTTTGCTCAAAATGAGATGAAAGCTATTTGTCATTCTAAGTAATGTGATCCATGTAATTGACAGTTTTATGCTGTAATCAGATTGAGAATGAATTGCAAAGGAAATCTGAGTGGAAGCAGGGCATTAGTTTAATGACTATTACAAGTGTCATGGCACAGATAACGGGATGTGTAACCAGGACGCAGGAGAAATAGTCAGGAGATTAATCTGAATGCCATTATAGCAATCTTCATTGGAATTAGCAGTGTCTGAGATTATTCAATCAGTAGTGAATAATGAAGGACAATGTTGTTACCTTCCTGTAGACACAGATGGCATTGTCTGGAGACATGTTTAATGTCACTCCTTGAAGGCAAGCTACTGGCCTCTAGTGGAGACTTAAGGTTGATGCTAAAGATCTCACAACATACAAGGGTATCCCCTGCAATAAAGAAAAGAAGGAAGGGAGGAGAGAGGAAAGAGGGTAAGTGTAGTAATAGGAGCAGTGGGGCTGTGACCCCAGCACCCCAGCCACCTCACTAGCTTATGCCCGAAATAACAACACACAAACTGTATTCATTTAAACACTGCTTGGCCCTTTAGCTCTAGCCCTTACTGGCTAATTCTGATATCCCGATCAACCCATCTCTAATAATCTGTGAGCACCGGTTTTAGTGAGCACTGGTCTTACCGGGAAGATTCTAGCCTACGTACATCCTGGGTCAGAGCTTCATTGCCTGCATCTGTCCAGGAGTGGGGAGCATGGTGTCTCTCTGAGGCATCTGCCCCCGAGAGGAGAGCTGTGGAGTCTGAGCTCACTTCCTCTTCCTCCCAGCATTCTGTTCTGTTTACTCCTCCCACCTATGTTTTAACCTATGAGGGCCAGCCAAGCAGTTTCTTTATTGCTTAACCAATGAAATCAACAGATTGATATATGACACTCCCACATCAGGTAAGATAAGAAATAAAGGGGAGAAACAAAAAGAGAGGTAAATAGAAGTGAAGGGAAGGAAGGAGAAGAAAAAAAGAGAGGTAATACAAGGAAAGAGGAGGGGGAGAGGAGGAGAGGAAGAAAAGAGGGGAGAAGAAGAGGGGATGGAAAGAGTGAGAGGTAGAGGGGGGATTCAAAAACTCAATAACTAAATGAAACTTTGGGGGAAATAATCAAAACAAACTTTGGGGGTGAGAGATTTGGGATGTATTTTAGAAGTAGTGCTGACAGGACAGGATGACACCTGTAAGATGAACTGGTAAAGTAGAATTGAGATGTCTAACTTTAGACATCTGAGAGATAGTAAAACCTACCAAGATAGTGAAACTTTGAAGGGAAATAAAGATGAAGGAAAATGGATTGCAATCAACAATTGGGTTTGAATATCATGTTGAAGATGACTGTTAGATGCTCAAGTAGAGATGCCAAGTAGAGCATTATGTGTGAATACTTTTAACTGATAGGACCTACCTAGGCAAGACTATATTTAGGTGATGAGAATTTAAATTTTATGTACATAGTGGAATTTGTTGAGATCACAGAGGGAGAGATCCTGGAAAAGAGATGATAAGAAATGACAAGGGCTGGGGAATGAAAAAGATAACAATGAAATAAAGGGCAAAGGATGAAACAGTGCTGAGCTGGAGGTACACAACACAGAAAAAAAGGTCAGTTAGAGGAATAAGTGGAAAGGAGAGAGTAGTAACATGATTGCCACGAGAGAAGAGGACTGTACTTCAAGAGTGAAGCAGCAGTTGATGTTAAAAATGGCTGTCAAAACTGGAGGGGTTTCCAGGTGTCCAAGGAGATGTCCCCAGCTTGTTCCTTGGGCAGCAGAAGAGAGGGTGCCTGAACTGGCCTTATCCTATAGCCACAATGATGAATATCTTGCATATCACCATAGAACCTTCATCTGGCGATGGATTAAGTTAGAGACAGAGACTCATATTGGAGCACTGGACTGAGCTTCCCATATAGATTAGATCTATGTAAGTCACTCTTAGTGTCCTCATTGTTGTCTAAATTCTCTGGGATTGTGGTTTGTAGGCTGGTTTTCTTTACTTTATGTTTAAAACCCACCTATGAGTGAGTACATGTGATAATTGTCTTTCTGTGTCTGGGTTACCTCACTCAAAATAATGTTTTCTAGCTCCATCCATTTTTCTGCAAAATTCAAGGTGTCATTTTTTTTCTGCTGTGTCTAAATAACACATAATCCAATAAAAAAAATGGAGTACAGACGTAAACAGAGAATTCTCAACAGAGGAATCAAAAATGGCTGAAAGACACTTAAGGAAATGTTCAACATCCTTAGTCATCAGAGAAATGCAAATCAAAACAACTCTGAGATTCCATCTTACACCTGTAAGAATGGCCAAGATCAAAAACACTGATGACAACTTAAGCTGGAGAGGTTGTGGGGTAAAGGGTACTCTCCTGCATTGCTGATGGGAGTGCAACCTGGTACAGCTGCTTTGGATATCAGTATGGCGATTTCTCAGAAAATTAGGAAACAACATTGCTCAAAACTCAGCAATACCACTTTTGAGTATATATCTAAAGGATGCTCAATCGTGCCACAAGGACATGTGCTCAACTATGTTTTAAAACTATCTGATGACCTGAAACATACAATTCTACAAATCAACAAACACATGAACAAATTCCAGAATATCTTTTTCTTTATATCTCCTCTTTACAAACCCACATCTGTATTCAATATTTTGATTCCTAAGTTCTCATTCTGAAATGTAAACCCGAGACTTGCAGTAGAGAACTGGATAAGCCCTCAAAGTCCAATTGAAGAGTGGGAGGAATGAGAATATGAGCAAAGAGGTCACGACCATTATGGGGACACCCACTGAAACAGTCTACCTGAGCTAATGGGAGCACACCAACTCCAGCCCGGCAGGGAAGGAACCAGCACAGGACTGAACCAGACCCTCTGAATGTAGGTCACAGTTATATGGCTGGGGCAGATTGCAGGGCCGCTGATAGTGGCACCAGGATTTATCCCTATTGCTTTACTGGCTTTTTGGGAACCCATTCTCTTTGGATGGATACCTTGCCCAGCCTAGATATAGTAGGGTGGGCCTTGGACCTTCCCCAAAGCAATGTGCCTTACTCTCTCTGAGGAGTGGATGTGGGGTAGGATGGGAAGGTGGATGGAGGGAAGGGAGGAGGGGAGGGAGTGGAAACTGAGACTGGTATGTAAAATGAAAAAAGATAGTTTGTTTTCTTTTTAAAATAAAAAGAAATACAAACCACTGCTATGGCTTTCATTGCTCCCCACCACTATTTCAAACCACTTTCTACACCTCCACAACTGCAGCTTTGATATAACTAGGAGCTCCACACAGTAACATTCTAGGAACTGACAACCACAACTCTGAAATGAAAGAATCTCCCCAGAGTTAGATAGTTCTGCATCTGTCTTTGAAATCACATAATCTCCTTATGCCACAAAGAACCTCATCCTGACCTTCCCTTTGACTCTGAAACTAGGTATTTTTCTCATTAATTTCACAAAACTGGAAGTCACATCTGTGACTGTCCACTGTTTCCTCATACTAATAAAACATCCTTTATCCTTTCCTTCAGTGTCTTTATTTGTCTCCTCCTTGCAAGACATTCCTTTCTGTTTTGAAAATCATTTTTATTTTGTTTTTATTTTGTTCACAATGGAACATCTACTACTGAGTTGAAATTTTTACATTAACAGAGTTTAACATTACTATATGCTCTATCAAGTTGAAGGCCACTGCATGAGAAAATGTCATAAAAACATATTCAAAATTCTAATAACAACACATTACCTATAACCAAGGGCTAACTTCCTCTGCCAGGAAATCTGAACACGTTTTCTCAATATACACTCTGAACAAAACACCAAGTAGTTATAAACATATACACAGTTTTCTTCCACTAGGTAGAATTTCAGACAAACAATTCAATTACTAGTCTACCCTCCACTCAACTACCTCATAAAAGACTAACTCTACTTCACCACATTTCTAAGCAAATCCTCTACTTGATTCTTGGGTACTACAAATTGGTCAAGAATTCTTTCCTATTTTTACAAATGTAGAAACAGAAACAAATATACATTTATTAAGTTCAATCCATTAATTGATCAATCATATGCAAAACTCTGTCTGGAACTAGAGAGACTATAATAGTTGATAAAGACTTGGAGTGATCCCAAAAATTCTAAGGAACTTCTACAACTCATAAACACTTTCAGTAATGTAGCAGGGTACAAGATTAACTTAAAAAAATCAGTAGCCCTCCTTTACACAGATGATAAATGGGCTGAGAAAGAAATCAGAGAAACATCACCTTTCACACAAATAGCATAAAACATCTCAGAGTAACTCTAACCAAACAAGTGGTAGACTTGTATAATAAGAACTTTAAATCTTAGAAGAAAGAAATTGAAGAAGACACCAGAAAATGGAAAAATCTCCCATGTTCTTGATAGGTAGAATTAACATAGTAAAAATGGCAATCTCACCAAAAGCAATCTACAGATTCAATGCAATGCCTATGAAAATCCCAGCAAAATTTTTCATAGACCTCAAAAGAACAACACTCAACTTCATATTGAAAAGCAAAAAACACAGGATAGCCAAACAATCCTATACAATAAAAGAACCTCTGGAAGCATCACCATCCCTTACTTCAAATTCTACTACAGAGTTACAGTACTGAAAATAGCCTGGTATTGGCATAAAAACATACAGGAGGACCAATGGAATTGAATCGAAAACCCGAAAATTATTCACACCTACAAACACCTGATTTTTGAAAAAGAAGCAAAAAAAATATGAAACCGAAAAACAAAGCATATTTAACAAATGGTGCTGGCATAACTGGATATCAAAATGTAGAATGAAAATAGATCTATATCTATCACCATGCACAAAACTCAAGTCCAAATGGATCAAAGACCTCAACATAAAGCCAGCAACACTGAACCTCATAGATGAGAAAGTGGGAAGTACACTTAAACGCATTGGCACAGGAGACCACTTCCTAAATATAACCCCAGTAGCACAGACACTGAGAGAAACAATTAATAAATGGGACTTCCTGAAACTGAAAAGCTTCTGTAAAGCAAAAGACATGGTCAACAAGACAAACGACAGCCTACAGAATGGGAAAAAATCTTCACTAACCCCACATCAGACAGAGGTCTGATCTCCAAAATATACAAAGAATTCAAGAAATTGATCATCAAAAGAACAAATAATCCAATAAAAAAATGAAGTACAGACCTAAACACAGGAATCTAAAATGGCTGAAAGACACTTAATGAAATGCTCAACATTCTTAGTCATCAGAGAAATGCAAATCAAAACAATTCTAAAATTCCATCTTACACCTGTAAGAATGGCCAAGATCAAAAACACTTATCACAGTTTATGCTGGAGAGAATGTGGGGTAAAGGGAACATTTCTGCATGGCTGTTCGGAGGGAGTGCAAACTGGTACAGCTACTTTGGATATCAGTATGGTGATTTCACAGAAAATTAGGAAACAACCTTCCTCAAGACCCAGCAATACCACTTTTGGGTATATATCCAAAGGATGCTCAATCGTGCCACAAGGACATGTGTTCAACTATGTTCATAGCAGCATTGTTTCTCATAGCCAGAACCTGGAAACAACCTAAATGCCCCTCGACCGAAGAATGGATAAAGAAAATGTGGTACATTTACACAATGGAGTACTACACAGCAGGGGAAAAAATGACATCTTGAAATTTGCAGGCAAATGGATGGATCTAGAAAATATCATTTTGAGTCAGGTAACCCATACCCAGAAAGACAATTATCACATGTACTCAGTCATAAGTGATTTTAAACATAAAGCAAAGAAAACCAGCCTACAAATCACAATCCCAGAGAACCTAGACAACAATGAGGACCCTAAGAGAAACATAATGGATCTATTCTACATGGAAAGTAGAAAAAGACAAGATCTCCTGAGTAAATTGGGAGCATGGGGACCATGAGAGAGGGCTGAAGGGGAGGGGTGAGGCAGGAAGGGGAGCAGAGAAAAATGTATCACTCAATAAAATTAATAAGGAGCTAGAGAGATGGCTCAGTGGTTAAGAGCACTGCCTGCTCTTCCAAACGTCCTGAGTTCAATTCCCAACAACCACATGGTGGCTCACAACTATCTGTAATGAGATCTGGTGCCCTCTTCTGGCCTGCAGGCACACACACAGAATATTGTATACATAATAAATTAATAAATATTTTTTTAAAAAAATAAAAATAAAATAAAATTAATAAAAAAAGAATAAATATTCAGAATGGAAATTGAAGCTTCACACTAAAATTGACACTTTGGGTATTAAAAAAGAGTTTTAAGTGTTAATTTATTATTACTGTGTGGGGTCATGCACATGCCATGGCATGTTGTCAGAGGACAACCCTATAGAGTTGGTTCTCCTTCTACGTGTATGGATTCCAGGGCTTGAGCTCGGGTCATCAGGCTTGCAGAGCTTCACCCTCTGTGCTATTCCAGTGGACCTCTTTTTGTTCTTTGACACAAGGTCTGTGCTGGTTAATCTACTGCCAACTTGACACAAACCAGAGTCACCTGGGAAGAAGGAAGCTCAGTTGAGGAACTGCCTCCATCAGATTGGCCCATAGGCAGATCTGTTAGATATTTCCTTTTCTCTTCTTTTTTTTTTTGATATTTTCTTGATTAATCATTGATGTGGGTGATGTACAAACAGAACAAGATAAGCAAGCTATGGAACTCAATCCAGTAGGCAGCATTCCTCCGTGGTTTCTGCCTGGCTGCAGGCTTCTGTCCTGAGCTCTGGTTTGGTTTCTCTTGAAGATGGACTGCAACCCATAATATGAACGAAACCCTTTCCTTTCTGAAGAAAAAGGACTTGGAGTGTTCCTTGAAATCTAATATCTCAAAAGATAAAAAACAATTAGTATCTATGAAAGTAGAATAACATAAGAAAGTCATATATTTCAGTAGGACCTAAGAAAAGAAAGACATTGACTCCAAATAAGGACAACAAAGAATGCCTTTATGAAGGTGCTAGAATCAAGGACATTTGGTGACAAGCAAAAGGAATGGGAAGGAGGACTCCAAGTAGAGGGGAACATAAACAAATGCAGAAATATAAGATTAATGTGCACTCCAGATATTTGCTGATCTTTGTGGTACATACATTTTATGGTGCTTGGATATTTGCTGGGTTTCATACAAAAGTGTAAAGATGAATTTTCTCCCAATAATTTGGTACCTAGGACATGTGCAATTTGTTTCCTGTTTAATAAATGTCACCCTTCTTATAATGTATTAACAAATGCTGGTCATAATTTCCAATTATTAATATACTTAACTTGTTCAATCATCATAATCGATAGCAATCATGAGTCTGGCACACTTGTGACCTTTCCTCTCACTGCTGAACAGCTCCTTTTGGACTGGTCTTCCTCGACCATATCTCGGATAATTCCAGGTTTTCCTGTATGCAGTGAGTATGATGGAGTTGGAGAGAGAAGATATTTCACGACTGAAAACTGCTATAAAGTTCAGGGATTGCACAAGCCACACCAGAATTCCATCAAGTTTCCTTTAAATCAGAACTTATGTCTTCATTGTTATGCTCTTAGATCTATGAAACCCTTGTCACTGTTTGGTATGCATTATGTTCATTGTCATATATGTATTTCTATAATAAAGTGGTACACAGACTCAATGGATTTCAAAGGGCCCATAACCCAAAAAAACATAAAACTAAAACTAATTTAAAAAAAAAAAGAATCATGAAATGCCTAGACCTTTAAGGCTAAACGCTGTCACTTGTAGTTCATAAAACCCTTTAATGAATCATGATATCTAAGCAATTTCAGACACAAGAGTATCTGTTTTCACTGATGTACCTTGCTTTGGTACAATTTAGAAATTTTCCCCTTTCATAGTATGTACTTCTTGATACCAAAATTCCATAATTACATTGTTGAAAGTTATCTGTTTTCAGACTTAAATTTTCTTGTCTAAGAAATTCCTCAGCCCTCATAATGTTGCCTGCGTGTTTTAGTCTAATCCCATGACTATCCAGTCTCCTGGCTAGAGCATGTCTCGTTTCAACTTAGGGTTGGAGGTATGTCTGAAATAAGTAATGCACTCACTGTGAGGTCCCTGAATCACCTGAACCCCAGACAGAGGCAGTGATTCAACTGAATTTACTGTTCACTGGGGCCATACTCTAGACAGGAAATAGAACACAGGTTTCCCCACATAACCCCTGAGACAGCAATGACATGAAATTCAATTACTCCTCTGAACAAACAAAAACAGTTAAGGAAAGATCTGCAAATTCATCTCAAATAAAGCCTGGGAGTGGTAGAATACGTAGTGCCAGGGGGTCTATCACATACTATGAAGCTGCTTGAAAATCTAGTGGTCCTACCAACAAAATGCAAGCTCAAGCAAGTAGGGGATTTTTATACCCAGATACTAAAATGGTATTCATAAATATAGAGTGAATATGTTGCATGATGTGTTAGAAAAGTAAATTAACTATGGCTGAAGAGTTGCCTCAGTGGTTAAGGGCACTGACTTCTCTTCCAGAAAACCCAGGTTCAATTCCCAACCCATACACATGGTGCCTCACAATCATCTGTAAATCTAGTTCCAGGGAATCTAATTCCCTCTTCTGTCCTCTGTTGGCACCAGGCATACATATGACACACACACACACACACACATATGCAAAATACCCATACACATTTTTTAGAAATTTTATATAAACAAATTTACTCAAAAACAAAAAGATAAACTTGGGAAGGAAAGGACATAAGAACAAGAACTTATTTCAAGAGCCAGTTAAGTGGCTCATTTAACTGTGCATTGGTAACAAATGCACACAGGCATACCACACACATACACACATACACACACACACACACACACACACACACACACACACACGAATAATTTGCTTCCCTTCAAATCCTGAAGCATTTATGTTTCATTAGTCCTCTCAGTATTAACTTTTTCCATGCCGTGTCTTGCTCATATTTAGTCTCCAAATCCGCCTATTGTATTCTATCTCTTTCCTTCTGTGGGCATGTGCACGTGTATGTGCCTCTGTGTGTGTTCATATGGGGTGTGCACACATGCATGTAGATATGCATGCACATGTGTGCATTCACGTCAAGGTCAGAAGTCAGTGTGGGATGTCATTCTCCATCACACTCCACCTTATTTTTCAAGACAGGATTTCTCACTGAACCTGGAGCTGACCCACTCGCTACACTGTAGACTAACAAGATCCAGAGATCTTGCCCAACAGCCTCTGGGGCTACAGACAAAAAAAAACTGTGCCCAGCTTTTCTGTGAGGGCTGGTGATTCAAACTCAAATCCTCATGCTTTCATGCCAGGCACTTTAAAAGCTGAACCATCTCCCCACACTCTTCTTACTTTTTAATGAATTTCTTTCCATCCTTCAAAACTCTCTCAAGGGTGACCTCCTCCATAAAGCCTTCCCTGCCCCCTGTCAAAAGCTTTCCTTCACACTTGCACACACTCCTATTGCTGTACTTACCACGCATGCTGTTCCTGTTAGCCACTTAGGCATGTTCCTCCATTCCTACCATTATCTGACAGTCATCAGAAAATGAGTAAAGTTCTTTGTTTGATGAAAAACTTAGGCAAATGCCTCATCACCTCAGCCAATTTTCCATCAATAGACACTCTGTACTGAAGAAAAAGTGACACTGGATGTCATGTATTCTTCAGTATAAAATTATATCAAATGAATTTGTTATTGATTTCGTTTCAGATATTAGTGAGTAGATCTGGCCTGGTCTGAAAGCCAAGCCCTGAAAGCCTACAGGTAGGTGTGAACTGTATGTCTTGTGAAAGAAACCTCAGCAGAGTCCTATCTTTGGCTGATATCACATCAACTTTTTAATTATTTGAAATCATGAAAATTACTCAATAATTCTTAGAGGCAATTTTTTCATATTCATTGAAATTGTAGATGTTTGTACAATTTTTTTAATATTTATAGCAGTAACACCTACAGAAATACTGCTATATATACAAGATATATGTTATGAGGATATTCATTGTAACATGGTTATAATTTTAAAAATTAAGTAATAATAGATTATCTATACATCAAGAAAAATGTTTAATACAATTTAACCTTCAATAAATAAAACTGATCTATGTGCACTGACTGACACATAATGTTAATCAAGGAAACCAATTAGGTTATAAAGAAATACATGTAATAGACTTTATTTCTGTACAACACAGCAAGAGCTCCATAGTTTGGTGTTTGAGATATTTACTCACTCTTACATGACAAAACCAGTAAATTCGCGAAATGTTTTGCAAAACAGCTGGAAGTGAAGACAATTGTCTTTTATGTTGTTGTTGTTGTCTGCACTTTTGAAAATTATACAGGCATGTCTTCCACAATACCCTCTAGTCAAATCACAGACATTGGGTAACACAATGTCTGCAGCTAATAACCCACCTAATGAAGTGTTGGGAAGTGAAACCAAATGATTTCATAGATACTTTAGCCCTGATTGGTCTCTCGAGTTGCCTGTTTCCTGTAGCTGAGCTTAAATTCCTTCTACAAACACAAATCAGCAAAAGATAAATATTGCACCAGAGTAAAGTGGAGAAGTCATCGGGATTTTGAATATCATTTTGCCTGGTAGCATAAAGGTAACATTACTTGACCAGATTGCAAGTAGAACGATCATTTTTTAGCATCATCTTCTCTCAGAGGTTTAAAAAAAAGAGTAACACAATTTTGTTCTTATAGGTAGCAAATCGAAACATGAAGACTACGATTCTGCTGTTTTGTCTTCTAGGATCAGCTCAGTCATTACCAGTAAGTGCAATGTGTTTACTTTATGTACTGACCAGGCTCAGCCATGTCTCCTTTACACACATTTATCTCTTCCTGCTTTTCAACAACACCACTCTGATCTGTGACCCACTTTTTAAGTTTTCTGATTTTATTATACAAAGCAAAAGACGGTAAACTAATAATGTGTTCATGCAAATTTCAATGTTTTCATTTTTTAAATGCATCCATTTTATCACAGAAGAATTTCAATTGTTTGGGCAAAGTAATAGAGTTAATATGACAGACAGAGTGAGTGACTATTTTATTTTCCAAAACAAAATGAAGATTTCTTTGGTGACTAGTTATTTGTTCATGACTAAAAGGGTAAACAACACTTTCTGATTTTTCTATGTGATAAGCAAAACATCTAAATTGGATAAACTCTTAGCTATAAAATTATATGATATACATTATAAAATATCAAACAGTTTTTACTTAACATGTATCATTACAAAACATGTTGACATATAATAGATTTTTTAATTGGGGGTGGAGAACCGTTGTTCCATTATTACTTCAGTTGTTCTAAGTTATTTTATAGGTATAGAGATAGGCTATTTGATCACCAAGTAGATTTCTCTTTGATCAAGATGCTTAAGATATACAGGGAAAATGCAACAGATTTACTATGAAAGAAGAAAACACTTGAGCTCATTTGGCACTTCCATACTCATCTGTACTACCAACAGACTACTTGGAAACACTCCAGATTGCATACTTGTCCTGGTTGCTAAAATGCAGCGATGAGAACAAAGCTAGGGAGTATGATCCCCTAGAATTCACAATGGTTACAGATATCAAATCATTGTTTAGCAAAAAAACTTAGATTGTAAGACTTTCCATGAAAAAAAATTGAATAGAGAGGATGAAACAAAATATGAAAGACCAACGCATTATTAAGAAGTTCTTGGTGCAGACTTAATGTTTGAAACAAGGTCAAAAATATGGTCCAAAAGTTGGCATCACTGGAGGACCACCCATCCTTCCCTCTGAGATGCATCCAGCAACAAAAGCACTCTGGGACCAGGCCCGAGAGAAGGGTTTATTGTATTCAGGAACTAGATCACTGCAGTGGTCCCAGTACTGACTCTGACACTCACCAGGTGACTTTGCACAGTGCAAAACTGACATGTCGCATGCAAGGCAAACATGGAAAGGTTCAAAAAACTGTACTTTAATTCAAATATTTCAAGAAAAATAAAAACAGATGTATACAGAACTAAGACTCAGAGTATAACACAAGTCCTAGCAGAGGAGAGAAACAGTAAATAAACAAGAGCCAGAGACAATCTCTGGAATCCCACATGCCCAACTTTTTCACTTGTCTTCCAGTCTCTGATTCCAAATCCAGCCAAACAAAAAATATTTGAGGACTTAAAACTGCTCAAAAGACAAGGAGCTTAAATTTATATAGCTCTTTAAGGGACAACCTGTTAGCTTCCTGACATAAAAGGATTCAAAACCTCAAACACATCCCTCCTGCTTTAACAAATATTTATATTCACAGAAGCAGATTAACCCTGCTTTGGGACTTCCTCCAACAAAAACTCCAGATCAGGTGGCATTGTTAAGTCAACAGCAACCAAATCAGGTAAGTACCCAAAAATAGCAGCAACTTACAAACCAAGACAAGAAGCATGTTAAGACTGGTAAATTTTTACAAATCAAGATTTGACAGTCTCAGTCCTCAAAAGAATTGCCCCCCCCCTTGGAATAAGTAAGAAAAGAAAGCCAGTGTACTTGCTTTGATGTTTAAATGAAGAAAGCAAAGCAGCCTCATTCTTTTTCCTTTTATTCATGTGAATTACATGAGCAAACTTTGTTTTAATCTAGAAATCTAAACTAAATATAGAAAGCTTTGAAAGTGGGTGGTATTGCCTATTTACAAAACTGTGTCCTTGAGATTCTATGACACTCTGTTTGATTTGCTGAAAATGACAGAAGAG
>NC_022027.1:41699708-41717446 GCF_000317375.1 Microtus ochrogaster
GTGCACATGTATGGAGATAAGAGGCTGACCTCAGGAGGCCTTCCTCTGCTATTCTCCTCCTCTATTGACTAGACTGGCAGGCCAGCGAAGCCATGGGATGCCTCTTTTCCACCTCCAGCCCTGGAATCACACATGTGGCTGTTTACATGAGAGCTAGGAATCTGAATTCAGGTCCTCATGTTTGCCCAGCAAATGCTTTATTCACTGAGACCTCCCCCGTGCCCTCTCAAAATTTTCTTAAGTTTCATCACTACCAATGAACTGATTGTTGCTATAAAGCCTGTTTTCTCGAGACATTTAAATAACCTTGAAAACTGTTTTGGCTCCTATGTTCCCTGCCACTCCAACTCTCACTCATCCTTGCCTTGCCTTCATGTAGATTATGAAATATGAGTCAAAAGTATTAGAAGTTCAAGCTGTCTCTTTAGTTATTGGACACTGTAGATCATTCAAGTGGAATCAATCTAACTGCTGAAAGAACCTGTATCTTATACTATTAGAGACATTCTTTAGGGAAAAGAATATAAAACTTTATGTGTGAAATTGAGTGAGTATTAAGACAAAAATATAACTAAATAATAATCATAAATAAATCACTTGATAAATATCATAAACTTGGCATACTACTAGGCCATCCAGAACTACACAGGAGACAATGAGGCCTCATGCAGACCATTGGTGAGCAGTGAGAGAGCTGATGGTGACTATACCTTGGAGAGCAGTATAAACTACTTGAGACTATCTATCTACCATTGATGCTGCAGCACAAAGAGATAATCTCTTGTCTAATGCCCAGTTTCGATGCCCCGCAGATCTTTCCTTCCATAAGTCTAATACCACTAGCACAGCTGCTCACCTGGAATTCAGACCTGCAATTGGTAAGTACTCTCTTACATCACCGCACTACCTTTGGTTTAATTAATCTGGCACCTAATACTAAGCATGGAGGAGAGTCAAGAACATATGGAAATGTCTGTCCACAAGTGCATATGCACACACATTCACTGCACATGGGCTGGAAGAGGAGCAAGAGGATATTCAGAGAGTCAGGCGCCACTCAATAAACCTTCGAAAGCTTTTCTCACAAGCCCCTCTGTAGCACTGACCTCATTCTAATTTTTAATCTCCAGATCCTGATACCTCTTCTCTAAGATCCTGCCCCAGCTTCTGCACCAGACCTTCCTTGACAGCCCCTATTATATCCACATCCCACATAAACACTATGATTGCTATTGTGACCCTCTAGGGTGACAACAGGACAGTAACATCTTTGCTCATAGAACATCTTTAAAGAGTCATCTGTTTGGGGAAGAAAAGTATTTCCCTCATGACTTTTCCAGTGTTCATATTGAAATACAGCATTAACCCATGCTCCAGACTCAGTATGTTTTTCTGTATCTCATAATTTTGTCTGGAAATATCTATGAAATAATTCACTTCTTAAGGCAAAAAAGCAATCAGAAAATGTCCAATAACCATTATTGCATAGGGGGTAAATTACTTAAATGGTCTCAGAGATGACAAGAAAAAATTTTAATTCCTGGGGAAGCAGAGACAAGCAGCTCAGTTTGTAAAAAGCAAAAGGCCAACAATCTGAGTTTGAAGCCCAGGAACCACATAAATGGGGAAGAAGAAAACAGGCACAGCGAAGTTGCCCTCTGACTTCTACAAACACATGCTTAGCATGAACATGTACATACTAATTTTTCTTTCTTTATAGTTTAGTGTAGGATTTTGATAGGTGGCTCAGTAGTTAAGAGCACTTGCAGAGGACTTGTAGCATGGCAGAAGACCCCACACCGCTCTTGTAGAAGACCAGAGACTTGGTTCCCTGCACTTGTGTAGATCAGCTCACAAATGCCCTCATCTGCCCTACTTAGGCACCTGCACTCATATACATACTTACATACAGACAAACATACATACACACATGCTGACACACATGCAGACACATAAAAAACAAAGCTAGAAAATTAAACATCTGAATTTTATCTGTGATTAATTACACACACAATAAAATAGTATGAACTTATGTACGAAATTCTTCCTTTAAATCTATATTTTATCTTTAATAGACATATTTTAGGGTCCCAGATGTTCAAACTGAAAGAAATATAATGAAAATCTTCTTTGATGCCCCACAGCTCAACCCTGCCACTGGACTGGCACATGGTGCCCAGACACTCCCTTTTACCCTGGGCCCGCTGAGCAGATCACAACAGCTGCAACCCCAGGTAAGTCAAGGGAAAGGCTTCCTGAACTCAGGACATTTTCCCTCAGCTGAAGCTATGGGATCAAACAGTCTTCTTCAAGGGTCATATAAACTGTAAGCAGATGGTTTGCAGGTGTTTGTTCTATGAACACAAAATGGCTTGAATTGTTTCAACACCTTCAAGTGCTTGTGTACAGTGTTATTTTCACTAACCGCATAGTATGCTGCTATATACATAATTTCTTACTGCAGAAAATAGGAAAATTATTACCACATTCTAGCAAGAAAACATGAAGGTCATATGCCATGCTAGTATCTACTAGATCACAGGATGGTGACTTAAAAATTAAAATATTTGAAAAGAAACAGACTCAGCCCAGCATCTTATTCCCCAGAGTCAGAGGCATTAGTGAGCATATTATAAAAGGTTTGTACAGAAGATTGGACATTGCACATTCCCCAACGCGCAGCAATGTTAAATCATTGATTCCTCAGTCTTGCTGGGAATTCCCCAGTGTCTCTGGGCCAGGCCTAGCTCCAGTCCCTCTAACCTGCCTCTTCCTATGTAGAGTGGATAATTTTTTGGAAGAACTTTATAAGCATATATTTTACATAATAATGGGTCCCATTATGACATTCTCATACATGCCTATGAAGTATTTCTATCATAAATACCCCCCATTTCTTTCCATGTCCCTCTTTTCGTCCTCCTCCCAGTGGTTGGCCTTCCTCTTTCTATATAATCTCCCTTCTTCTTGCACATCCTTTATTGTGTGCAATCAATGAGCTTGATTAGGTTAATGTACAAAAGCACAGGTGAAGTATCACTTAAAGAAACATGAACAAACAGTACATGGCTATGTACTGAAGAAGATGTCTCTCTGCTACTCTGAATCCTCAGAGAGGGGTGGGGCCTCGTGGGTCCCTCCCCTGTCCATGACAGAATTTTCGCAGTTCCCATCTTATGCAGGGTTTGCACAGGTAATTACAGCAGCTAAGAGTTCAAGAGTGTGACAGCCCAGTCCTTCCCACAGGACAGCATTGCCCACCACTCGGTCCCTTCCTCCAGCTTTCCCATTCTATTTGCCACACTCTGTACTTCCCTCTGAGCCTCTGACACTGTGGTAGAGATGTCCCTCTTAGGGCTAAGCACTCAGTGATCTTTTTATTCTCAGCATTTAGATCAGTTTTGAGTCTTTGCCATACCTGTGACCCATCACCAAAATAAATAAATAAATAAATAAATAAATAAATAAATAAATAAATAAATAAATAAATAAGACATAAAGAGGTTTCTCTGACCAAAGATGATGACAGACAGAAGTGCTAATTTACAGGCAGAAACATAAATGTTTGAAAAGCAATATAAAGTTGGATCACTTTCTCTGACACAAGCCTACGTTTGTAGCCTTTAACTACCAAAGCCAACCTTGGGAAGAAAGGATGCAGAACCACAAAGCTAGTCAAATCCCAGCTCTCTGTGTAAACAGCCGGCGCCATGTGGGCGAGTTATTTCAGCCTGGTAGGACTTACCTTCCTCAAAATGTAGAAGAGGCATTAAAGTAGAGGCTTCCTCTGACTGTTGCAAAAATTACAAAAAATAAGTGTCTAGAACAGTTTGTGCAAGGCAGTAAACACACTCGTGTTCGCTCTCATTACTTCAGACAACTTCCAAGCAATAACTGAGACAAGGTATCTCCTTTGTAATTACACTGCTGAGCAATTAGGTTAAATTTCGTTATCATGGTCACTTATGTACCCACCCATTTCCCCTTTTTATTTATTTATTTTTGTTCCTTCCACTCCAGTTTTCCATTAAAAGGAGATTTTAATTTGGTTTTCTTCACAACCCTATCCCTTCGTCACCCACCCTGACAGTTGTTTGGATTCGTTGTTCCTCTGCTGTCATATTTTGCTGCCGGGAGACAAGGAGCTGATTACTACTATAGAAAGATGTGTGCCTCTCACTGTTGGCCTGACAGGCACTGCTGTGCCAGCTGAATGGGAAAATGGCAAGAGCAGGAGCCGGTCAGACACAAATCCTTCAGGGTAGTACATACTAAGTCGAAAGTCAATTTTGATGACTTTTCCTGACACTGGATTTCCTGTGGAAATCAAAATAAAAGCTTAAGACTTGAGTTTCTTTTTTGTAAAGTTAGGCTAGCGGCTAGCTTTTTTTTTTTTTTTTTTTGAGCAGCAGAAAATACACAGCATGCCAACTCCTCATCCATTTCAGCAAGCAAGCAACTCGTACCCAGTTATCAGTACTTCTCATCTACCTTCCAGACCTCGACTGTGGGTGTGGGCTGCTGAGCAAGCGGGACCCCTAACACATCCCCTCGTATTCGACTTCAACAGTGATTTTTGTCCCTTTATTTTTTAGATGTTACCCATTATTGTGACGCAACTTGGAGCTCAGGTAAGACTGTTGTGATTTTCAATTGCCCATGTGCAGAGTACTTCTCTTGTCTCAATTCACCAATCAAGCACCAGGATTCTAACTCACTTTGCACTGTTTGAGCACTGAAAATAGCAAGATATAACACTTACTTAGCCCTGGCAGGCTGGCAGGTGCACTTCTATGGCCTTCATGGTACCATTTCAGTTAACAACGACACAATCTCTTGTAAACATCATCACTGCATCCAGTCTGAAAATGAGTGAGATACAGTTACCCCTCTAGCCACACCCTTAGTAAACAAAGCAGCCAGTCACCCCTGAACCACACTGTCAAAAAAGAAATAACTTAGTGGGATTAATATGATGACCCATGATGTGGGGGGTTATTTTTAATATCAAATCTATTTTAGCCATATGTGTTTATCCCACAATGCTCAACCTCTTTTTTCTTTCTTGTCAGTTCTCGGCACTTTCTTCTATTCCTATTAGTTTTTACAAAAGTTACTCTTGATCTCACTGATAAAATTATCAAGGACCAAAACCAGTATCAGCATTAACATCAGATGGCAGCTCCATTCCTAAAAGGAGAGGTGAATATTAATACGAAATCCCTATCAACCCTTTGTGTTTAAGCAGGCATCTGTATAGCTTATTAGGATGTTCTTGAGTTTGTAATCCTCCTGCCTCAACCTCTCCAGTGCTGGAATTACAGGAGTGTGTCATTCACTACACCCACTTCTATTGGCTCTTTATGCCACATCTTGAGACTACATCTCAAGAAAAGAAATTCTGAAGTGCAGCAAAGATTTAGGTACCACATACTCGTTAAATAATATTTGTGGTGTATAAAATACAGCTAAAACTTAAATTTAAGACCAAATCAAAACAGAAAAATTCAGTGAACTACAACATAGCCATAAATAAATATTACATAGCCATTTAAATTGCATTTATCACAATTTGTCAATAACACAGATAGGGGTTGTTACAAAATACTAAGAAAAAAGGAAAGAAAAATAACTATATAAATGAGTTTCTATTACATGAAGAATAAATTTGTAAAACAACACCTGGAAAGACCCATCATATGTAAATCATAGGATTATTTTTTTCTGTTGCTTTCTGTATTCTCCAGATTCTTTCCAATGTATATCTATAACCTAATTATATATATGTGTGTGTGTGTGTATGTATGTATGTATGTATGGTTTTCAAAGCTAAGTCACATTATTCAATAATAAACATGAGCAGTCTCAAACCACATGCTGACATGAGTTTTATGATATAGATACCAGATCATCCAATTTCTTTATAATACTGAGAAGTATTTGAAGGTTTTGAGTTATAATATATACATTGCACTGAATATATTGAAAGTTCTCTAATTGCTTCTATTTGTCATTTTGCTTTTAGGGTACTTTCCTAAGCTCAGAAGAACTGGTAAGAAGAAAATCTCTTAAGTCACTACCATTTTAAATTCTTCTCATTTCTCCCAGTGTCCTCTGCCCTTCCAGCTCTTTCGATCACATCCCCTCCCCCACCTTCTCCTACCATGAGCTGTGCATTTTTACAGCTCCTTAGAGTTGATTATTCTTTCTCAGTTAAAGATTTTGTCATCTTTCTCCTACTAGTTTCCATTAATTTAACTTTGCATTAGCTTTCTATATATTGCCATCAGACTCAGTATTAACCCAGAGGGCCACTGCACACGTTTAAACTTTATTTTGATTAACTTAAATTTTATATTGAAGATTATACATTATTCCATAGATGTAGACACAAAGTAATATACATACTGACTCTTCAGGAAGGATTAAATCTGTTGTACTTTCCATTTTATGAGAGTTTTTTCTATATTCTGGTTGTAATGAATTAATTCCTTCTAATAGACACAAATAACTGAAAAATAAGAATTAAAATTTTTATTATCCTCACTCATAATTTCTATGCAATTATGCACAGATCATGTTTATAGACATGTATTTGGACTACTGTGGTATCTAAACATGACAACAGAAATAAGTAATTGAGGTAGCATCATAGTGTAATGAATTAATTAAAATGCTGCAGACCCCCGAGTGGCTGCAGCAGCAGAAACGCTGCAGGCCCTCAAGCAGCGGCAGTAGGCAGCAGGTCCCAAGAGCAGCCAGTCCCCGGCAAGGATGGTGCAGTTTCCCACGTGACTACAGCAGGCCATGAGTCCCAGGCAGGGAACTCGATGGGGAAGCCAGTCCCACGAGGAGAGACAGACAGATGGCACACCACGAGACTACACCATAGGTCTGGTCCTGGGCAGGGAGCCACATGGTGGGCAAGAGACAGAGACATGGATAGGCACACCATTCAGAGTAAGGTTGGGAATTTATTTAGTGAGTTATGGAGGGGAAAGGGAGAAGGGGGGAGGGAGAAGAGCAAAGAGGCAGAAAGAGAGAGAGACAGAGACAGAGAGAGAGACAGAGAGAGACAGAGAGAAACAGAAGGGGGAAGGGAAGAAGTGGGGAGAGATAGAAGCTGCCTCTTCGAGAGGGAGCCAGAAAAGAGAGAAGGGACTCAGGCTAGAAGCTGAAGATCAGCTTGCCTGGCAGACAAGGGAGGGAGTGGGTGTGGCTTGTTTCTTAAAGGGACAGGACAGATCATTACACATAGAATATGGTTTTAAGTTTTTTCATATTTTTTAATTATTATTAAGGGGAAGGCAAAAATCTACAAGACAGGAAATGATTCAGACAGGCTCTCTCGGCAGGCAGGACTGAGAATAACACATAGAATATGGTTTTAAATTTTTTCATATTTTTTAATTATTATTTTTATTACTTTTATATTATTAAAGGGCTATATGTTATATTTGCTATACCACCCTAAATAATAATCCAGTCATGAATCACTACCTCCTTCACATCTTCCTGCTGTTGGGGCATTTTCATACAACAGGCACTTCAAGTCTCTCACTTTTAAAGTACATACCCATGACAGAACTGTAAGGATAAACTGAGGCTCAGCAAGCTTAAGTAAACTGTCTCAAAGACAAAAAAAAATAGATCTAGAGCCACAGCCATGTGTTCTATTATATTAGTAGTTTTCAAACATTTTTTAGTTCGACCTATAACAGTGATATTTTCGTGCTGCCTAAGATACACACATGATTTCACAAAACAATACTTACTCTTATATAAAATGTGTGCTGATAATTTACAACCTTCTCTGTTAATCACTAATTTCCGTATTTCAAAACCATGTGCCATGATTCCTATGAAATGTTCGATGTTGTAATCTGCCTGTCTCACTAGCGGGATCTAGCTCCGCCTTCAGGATCTCTTAAGTCTGAGACAGTGTTTCCCTATCTAAGGCCTGGCAGTCTTCACCTCAGAATGACTTTGGGAACTAACTTAAAGTCAGATTACCAGGCCCAATGCAGAATCTAACCAGGGAAGCCCCAGAAAAAGAGGTGTTCCTTCAGTAATCTCAGAAAAGCACCAGCGACTCAAGTGCCAAGAGAACTAGTCCTGGCCAAGCCCAGCAATGCCTTTGAAGAGTATGCTAAAGGAAGCTTAAAGGGACTCAAGCCACGAAGGCAACGTCTGGTTAATCAACTTGCATTGATTTTTCTACTAACTTGTTAGTCTCAACTTTTTATGGGCAAGAGAAAAAATGTATTTTAGGTAAAGGACAAATAGAGCTTATCAGTGTTTTGTGGATTTCTGCCTTAGCGTTGTGTCCAGACAAGTCTCAGAACTTCCAGCTGTCCTTTTGTTATAAGGAAAAAGAGGTCAGCAAAAAAAATCCCAGCACTGAAACCAGCAACACTTCTCATAAATGCCAGGAATGTCGGGCCTTTGTGACTTCTTTGACTTTAGCCTCTCCCTTCGGCCATCCCTATCCCACCCGGCTGTCCTCCCTCTAAACAAAAAAAGATTAGTTAACCTGGTTAAAATGAGTTCTTTTCTTCTGTTTCCTTCCCTATAACAGCCTTTAGCCTCACAAATCTTCACGGGACTCCTTATCCACCCCTTGTTCCCCGGAGGCATTCTGCCCTCCAGTCAGACCGGGGCTAAACCAGATGCACAAAATGGAGTCCTTCCTACGAGACAGGCAGGAACAAGTCCTGCTACACAAGGACCCACCCAGGGCCACGTCACAACTCCTGCGGTCACCGATGATGACGACTATGAAATGAGCACCGCTGCAGGCATGCGCAGGGGCACACACACCACGGACGGAACCACGACAGACCCGCCGAATAGTAAGCTGTCCCTACTTATACCTTGCTCATCACCGTGAGGGGCAACAGCAGAATGGCCCGGAGGGGTTCTTTGCCTTGCACTGACAAACACAGACCTCAGGCAAGGAAAGGAGCCTTCTCAATGCGCGTGGGCATCAAGACACATGAAGCAACAGTTTTACTAGGCTACCAATCCACTAGGCTACCAATCCTAGTATTAATCCAAGAAGAAAACAATCAGTTGTTGATATAACTTCCACAACACACACACTCGCACATGCGCACACACACGCATGCACATGGGGCCTATAACCAACTTGGAATGAGCCTTAGGATCACCATAATATTGCAAGGAGCCACTGGTAATAGTCTGAAATTCACCAGGGGTACACCGCCCATCTGTATTCCCGCATCGTGTGTAAGCATGGGATGTTTTTACCTGCCTCTAAAATCAATCACTTTGTTTCTTCTAGGAACTCACAAAGATCTCCTTGACTAGCCCACACCACATTTGGAGGTTTGTAAATCGTCTTCATTAATCACGTGATGGAAAATACTGAGACACCGTGAAAGGTTTCGGGAGGCATGAATTCTTAGTTTACCTGAGATTTTCCTTGAAATTTCAGGAGATAAATTGAATTAAGAGAATGTCAAGTTCAAAAACATCATTAAATAGATCAATTTGTCTTTGAAATTCTTGGTATGCTACATCAAACCTGGAAGTTATGTATATTAAAATATATTTTGAAAACTGACTTTTTCTCCTTTGGGGCTGGAAGAAAGTTGGATGCCTTCAGAAATTACATCAGCATGTCTTCATGACTTTAAGCCTAGAACTTCCTTTGGAAGTGGGAAGTATTTCTGCCAAGAGAGAGGATAGTTTGTGATGTGGGGATAAATTCTGGCCTACACATAATCACCTCACAACACACTCCAAGAAGAAACAGAAATTTAATTTTCAATAAGCAAGTTATTTGTGATAATTTATGGCAAACAGTAGAAACAAGCGCCAGCCCAGGAGCAGCCCTAGAGTCAAAGCTGTGGGACTGAGGCATTTGTTTCTCACATCTTACAGCTCAGAACAGGAAACATCACTAACAAAAGCACTCAATCAGACCAGTGTGATACTCTCTGCCCTGTCCACATAAAAGGCAGAACTTAATCTGCTTAAATTTATAACTCAGACAACTGCATTCATCTGGGTTGAAATTGAACCAGCCCCCAGTGTTGTGGGATATACTGACCACACCTTGACACTCCTGAGACTGTCAATAAAGTTTTCTTTGAATCAGACTGTGGAGCTAGCTAGTAGGCGAGCAGAATTAGCCGTAGATGTTCTCAAGGACCCAGAACATACAGGTACAGGAAGCAGTAGGGAGGGGCTTAGAAAGATTCATTGGCTTTCTGGATTGAGGAAGGAGAGAGAGAGGAAGTCACTGGTTGTTTCTCCACCACTACTCAGATCAATCAGGTTTTTACCCAGCTATCTGACTCCTGAGTTTTATTTAATAATCAAACAATATAAGTAACCACTTCACCCTAACCACCCCCCATCAAGTTAATAATGTTTCTCGGGATGTGTACCTGGGACCATCAGTATATAATAGACCTAAATATGCATCGTGAAATTCATTCCATCCCAAGTCCTTCAGTGGTTAAAGACTTATCATCAGTGTATCTACAGATTCTCAAACAGGCATATAAATTGACATTTTTGTGGTTCAACTTCAAAAAAAAATCTTCAGCAAGAAAATAGTTTTAGTCTTGAAATCTTATGTTTGATATAGCAGAAGACACTATGATTCTTTCATCTGCTTCTGCATTGAATGTTAAAAATTTTTGCAGTATACTACTCAGACAGGTAGAATTAAAAATTAAAATAACATTTGACTGTTACTATGAAAATAGAGTTACTTTGCCAATACATCCAAAGGATCACAGAGGTCTTCCAGTGATCAAATGTTGAGAACAACTTTGAGCAAAGTCACATCTGTGTATCTTTGCCCTCTTCGGGTTACATATATTGCTCTTCGCACATAGGAATTCCCACTGTTTGTTTTACTATTACATGACCTAACACAGTAATTAATACTGATGAAATCAACTTGATTCAGTCCCCACCCAAAAATTAAAAATTGCAATAAACTTAGTTATAAGTGCCACATAACAAATATACCCCTGAGTGGGATGACTGTCCTGGTAAATGAGGCATCCGTGAAAACCGAAATGGTGTTACCAATTTACCAACTGATAACCAGTAGCATTTTCTTAGACTAGTCCCTGGCTTCAAATGCTTAGACATTTTTCCCTTTTGTTAATGGCATAAATGCCCACTTTTACCATACACATAAAACACAGTCCCATAGTGACACCAACTGTGACCTTTCACTTGGGAAAACCCTGAGTGACAAATGAAGCATTCCAAGTCATTTCTGAATGGAACTACCAGAAATAACTATTCACAAACCACATAAATATTCTCCCCTAAGCCTAAACTAATGTATCCCTAATTTAATTTTCCTTAGGCACATTCAAAAAATACCTATGACCACACCAATGCCATCTGACACAAGTTCTAGTAAGACAAAGGAAACTCCGAGGGGATAGAAGTCACAACTAGCTGTGGCTAAACTATCTTAACTGTATGCTGGTGGCACAACCTATAACCCCAGCTACTAAGGAGGATGAGGCAGGAGGATCACAAGCTCAAACGCTGTCACTGCTCTAGAGGAAGTTCAAGGCCAACCTGGCCAACTTAGTTAAGCCTTCTCACAATAAAAACATAAAAAGGTCCAGGGGGCTAGGAGAGATGTCACAGAAGTCAAAGTGCTTGACATGCATCTATAGTACCAGATTACTCCCAGAATCCAGTATAAAATGCTGGTGGGCATGGTGGCCTCCTATAATTCCAGTCTCAGAAGGTGGAGACAGGGCTACCAAAACAAATCCGATGGGAAAGCTCTGGGTTTAATTGAGAGCCCCTGCCCAATTAGATAATATGGAAAATCAATCAATAGCAATGATTTCAACAACTTCAAGTTTCCACAAGCAACACACACAAATGGGGAAACAGGCTGGGTACTTAATTCAATGGTGGAATGTGCTTGTCTAGCACATGAGAGGTCCAGGTTCAATCCTCAGAAATGAATAAAACAAAGATGGCTTACTGTTGCAAAAGCTACAAAATATAGCGTCTTGTGAGTCAATTTCTAGCATCATCTCAAGGCCTTGAGGGGCTGAGCACCAAACAAAGGGAAATGGTGTACACTGAGGGTGTGGGAAATATAAAGCATCTGTAGAACTGAGTCCTAATTTACTTCTAATTCTAATTTAGCCATCAAAGCTTGAACAAGGTAGCAGATATAGAAGTCCAAAGGATACCTGTTAATAAAATACAACTCCAGCCTCCTACAGAATTTAAAATTTTCTAGCAGCCACATGGAAAAGGTAAAAATAAGCAGATAAAATTTCATGCCACTAAAAATCTTTTTATTCAAGATAACCAAAATACAATTTGATAAAAATTCAACATAAAGTTTTTGATGGTACATTTACCTTTTTTGATGCTACTAAGTCTCTGAAATCTAATATATATTCTAATATATGTTTCCATTTAAGCCACATTTGAAGTTCTTAATAGCAACATGCAGATGGGGAGTGCTATATTTAAAAAACTAAAAGATTTTCAACATTTGTGAGTTTACAGAAAAGTGGAAGAGAATGTAGACATTTTTCAGTTCCTTTTTTCCTCTTCTTACACAGTTAATCCTATCATCAGCCTCTTAATGTGGTCCCTTTTTTGCAACTGATGATCCAGTACTGATACATTGCTACTAGCTGGATTAGATATTTTACATTAGGGCTCACACCTAGTGTTGTATGTTATATATATTGATTTTTAGGTTGATATAAAGAATATTTTGCTGGGTTCTAGATAAGATGGAACTGAATTTGCAGATCAGATTGGGGAAAACTGACATTTTGACATGATGAGCTCTACCCACAGACATAAAATATCTTGTTAGTGATTCATGATTTTTAAATTTATCCTATTAAAGTTTAATGGTTTTCACAAGTGTGTTTAAGTTGAAGTTTAACCCCTGGTTATTCTGTCCTTAAATTTAGACCTGTGCTCTCCAGGACTGTTATGTTTAAAACACATACAAACACCAACAATGGTTAGTATTTTAAAAATAGTTGCCTCACATTTGCAAATGCTATGATTTGCTAGGAATCTCCGCCCCCTGGTGGTTTCCAGGCAGCAAAACTACAGGCGGTTCATTAAGTGGAGCTAAGAGACCAAGCAATACCTGCAAAGAATTAAGTCTCAAATCCGACAGCCATTCATACAGCAAGTGGAGACGAAAGGTAACTAAGGGTGACGTGTGGGAGAAGCCAGTGCCCCAGCAACAACATGCAGGTTTTCTCTCAGGGACACACTGGCAGACTTGGCCAAAGAGATCAACCTAAGGTGTAGGGGGCCATGTTCAGAAGACTGTGCTTATCCATTACTCCTATTTTTCTCATCATTTTATTAGCATTTTTGATTCTAAAGATTTTATATTGCTCCTGTTGCAATGTGCTATGCCAAATTTATAGCTTACGGTTTTCAACCATATTTTTTAAGGTTTGCTTTCAATTACTTGAATGTATTCTCAGTTGTTTAGAGTAAAATATAATTTACTTATCTTTACTTCATACAGATTTTTATACGGATCAGTTTCTGTTCTCATTTTTCTTCATGGAATTTTGCCTTCCTATTGATAGAGTGGGTATACGGTTCTCAGTGAGATTGCTGGTCCCAATACCTGATTGTTCTCTGAAACTCAACTCCTACTGTCCTGTCTGAGAGTTGGTGACGAATTCTGATAAAGAACCTCCCCACGTGATACTTGACTCCACCCTATGACAAATAAGAAGTGATTATTTCATAAAAATAAATACTAATCACAGATTGAGTATTAACAGTCCCATCCTAGCCTAAAGGAAACAAATAAGAATTGGGGGGGGGGGGGGGCTGCTGAGATGGCTCAGCAGGTAGAGGAGCCTGCTGCCAGTCTTTGACGGCATGAGTTCAGTCCCTGGGTCACACATGGTGGAAGGAAAACAGACTCCAGAAACTGTTCTATGGTTTCCACATACATGCCATGGTATGTGTGGGCTCACACGTGTATGTACACACAGAGAAAAATAAAATGTAGTAAAAAAATAATTTCATATGGAAAAACTTATTAAGTGTGGTGTGCTTGTGAGTGCACACATGTGTATATAGACTAGATGCCAAAACGTTATATTATTCTTTCATTATATTATGCTTATATGTGGACTGTCCCGCCCCCCCCCACACACACACACATGTGAATACTTACTCCCCAGCTAGTGGTGCTGTTTTGGGAGGTCTAGACATAAGACCCATAGAGGATGCTGGGCCCTGTGTGTGCTGGTCCAGAGAACGCTGGGCCATCTCTGCTGCCAGTCTAATCCTGTTTCCTAAGCTATTCAAGTGTGACCAACTCCACGTTCCTACTTCAGCAGCCATGAGAAACGGCACCGCTTTGAACCACGATCAAAAACAAGCTTCTCCTGTCAGCTGCTTTTGTAGGTAACTGCCACGGCGATGAGAAAGTAACTGATACGATCTGCACTTGTGTGAGTTTCCATTCAGAAACTAAAATGTCATAGTGCTGCTATAAAGCATATGCACTAAATTTTTAAATCTTTCTTGATTATTCTGTTTCTGTATATGCAGGTGAGGTGTATGCTTATCATGTATCCACAAGATAGCCAGAGAAGAGCATGGGGTACCCTGTTCTATCCCTCTCCACACATTCCCTGAAAAGGGCTTTCTCACTGCACAGGGCTACACTAAAGCTGCCTCTGCCTCCCCAGGGCTACATTAAAGGCAGGTGCGTTTTGTCTGGCTGCTGATATTTTATCTTTCTGCTAACGTCTCCACAAGCCCTCCTGGAGCCTGCAATGCTTTCTAAGCTGTTGCAGCACAGCAAATGCTGAACCCTAGAGCTACGGGTTAATTATCGTGACTGTTTCTTAAAGCAGGAGTAAATAAAAATCAGCTCTTAAAAGTATAAGAAATAGAATTAGTGATCCAAACCCCATGGCTTATCTGCTACTGCTCTGTACTCTTGGATGAATATTTTCTCAAACAACTTTAGTAATTACATTTTAAAACACTTTGTTGATTACCTACACTTATTCGTCAATTTCCTGATATAGCTAAAGAAATTTTATATTTGAAATCTTTACCTGTGTGGACATAAAGTAAATTTGGAGTTTTCTATTACTTTGTTTTGGGTTGTTTCAGTTTGGTTTGGTTTGGTTTTTCTCCTTCTCCCAGCCCCAAAACTGGAATTGGTGCAAGGATTTGGCTTTTTTCCCTGTATCCTTTTCCAGTGCTCCAACATAAGCACCTATGGTGACAGAAGCAGGGTGCTTGGTAAGAAAAGAAAGTGCTAGTGTTTCAGAATGACGTTCACCCATGTGAAATATCTGACCGACTTACAAGCCCTCCCCCTACAGGACAATTCCAGTTCAATCAGTCCTCGCCCCTGGGATATCAGATGGAAGTAACAAACACGATCTGGGCTTCTAAGGTAAAGGAATTCAGCAAACATGGAAAAGACTTACATCCAAAGAGAACTTTACTTCCTCCCACCAATATGAAGTGAAATGTATAGACAAGCACTCTTGTCTTGGTGAAGGATGGACCAATGTTTGATGCTTCTCTGCGAGTGGGAACGATGAGGATGCATGACTGCAGCAATGCCCTCAGGACTCCCGGCAGGAGTTTTGTGTGTTCTGGGAGCACTGCGCATGTCTGACCAGCTATGCGAGACTGTTTAATAATTCCGTCTCTTCTCACCCACTTCCACTTGTGTAGTGTCCACCAAGGAAACCCCCTATACTATAATAAGTACCAGACACGTCTGTATCACCACTCAAATCAGACTTTGTGTCAGCAAGCTTCACCCAGTTAATTACCAACCATTTTGCCAAGTCCACACCCCGTCTGCCCCACACACTATAACTGCCTTATTTGCTTTTCAAAGGAATGTCTCACCAGACCATCTGAAACTGGTTATTCTGTCTGAAAAAAGAAATGCTCACGAATCTTCACTATACTCAGCAAGTGCTACCACAAAAACCTGATGAGCATTGCCAACTTACACTCTCATAGGGATCAAATCTCGGTCTTTAAAACTTTATAACATTCAATGTCTTTGCATTTCAACAAATCATGTTTCTTTAGTAAACCAAAGAGAACACTATGGTACATACATGACCCATTCAGAAATGTAATCGCCTCCCTCATACTCCTTCTGCAGTTTCTATTTGTTTTCATTTTCTCCCCCAGTTCTGATCTCTTCCCCACACCATCACGAGCAGTCGGGTGTAAACACTATGTCTACTTCAACTCCCCGACAAAACTGTAAAGAACATTAGCATTGGCTATTTGTAGACTACTTGGCAACCTTTCTGACACACATTAGCAATGTAATAACCTTGGCTATTATAATTCATTGCACTTGCCTATATGAGCAAGAGAATTTGATTTCTTTTTCCCATCCCCATCTTTTTTGAGATAGAGTTTCATTATGTAGACCTGGCTGGCTTCAAACTTGTGGAAATCCCCCTGCCTCTGCCTTGCCAGCGTGAGAGTTATGAGTATGGGTCACCATGCCTTGGTGATTATCTACTTTTTACTTTCTGCAAATGTAAGGAAATTGAAGGGAGACATCTTACAGGCTGCATATAGAAATACGTACATCGCAGCAAATGGATGGATCTAGAAAACATCATATTGAGTGAGGTAACCCAGACCCAGAAAGACAATTATCAAATGTACTCACTCATAAGTGGCTTTTAAACATAAAGCAAAGAAAACCAGCCTATAAAGCACAATCCCAGAGAACCTAGGCAACAATGAGGACCCTAAGAGAGACATAAATGGATCTAATCTACATAGGAAGAAGAAAAAGACAAGATCTCCTGAGTAAATTGGGAGCATGGGGACCATGGAAAAGAGTTGAAGGGGAGGGGAGAGGAAGAGAGGGGAGCAGAGAAAAATGTGTAGCTCAATAAAATTAATTAAAAAATAAGATAGCAAGGGATAAAAACTAGAAAAGCAACCACAAAAGGGGACGAGTCATCATCATGAGAAAGGCAGGTTTGGTTATTTGTGCTCAGGGAAGTGAGCAAAGATTTGTTCTGAGCACTAACAAATATTTTATTTTTTTAAAAAGGGCTGTTTTCTCTTTTAAAAAAAGAAAGAAATATGTACATAGCTAGTGCTAATAATAATTGCCATGTCACATAGAAGATAAAATGAGGTATGAATTTAAAACAATCAGGTAACTACTAGAACAATATACTTACCATCCCCTTTAATAGCTAAAGAGCAAAAACAAGCACGTTGGCGGTCTTAATAGGCCTAAGATGTAACAATTAATTGTAAAGGGAAGATTATAAATGTCCATGTCAAAAAAGATTCTGGAGAAGATGACATTTTCATTCTCCAGGAACAGTTTTTTGTGGTGACTGTGCAGCTGTGCACACCAGCACTGCGCCTGCTTTCTGTGTTGAAGTGGTCCCCTTACAAAAGAAAATCCCAACTACATTCAAGTCTTTATTTTTCCATGCAGATCCAATCATAGCTACACCATTTTGCTAACAACTGAATCAAGGCAAAGAAGCTTAATTAAACTTCTTATTTCATAATATGATTTTACATTTTATTTGGAAATAATTTTAGGTTTATATAATCAGAATAGTGAGATGGCTTAGAAAGAAAGGGTGTTTGCCACCAAGTCTGATGACCTGAGTTAAATCCTCAAAACCCACATGGGAGAAAGTACCAATTCCCACAGGTTTTCCAGAGAGAGAGAGAAA
>NC_022027.1:41718621-41737254 GCF_000317375.1 Microtus ochrogaster
CCGGCTCCATTCTTTTATCTTGATTCTGTCTAGATACCACATCTTATTTGGGTGTCACATTTTTTTAATCCCCTCTGGTTTAAAAACCTTTTTCTTGTCAGTGTTTATTTGTGTCTGTGTGTGTGTGTGTGTATTTAGGTATGATAGTGTCTGTGTGTTTATATGTATGCATAGTGAATGTGTATGTTTATATGTATGATTGTGTCTATGTGTGTATATATATGCATATTGGCTGTGTGTTTATATGTATGCATAGTGAGTTTGTGTTTATATGTATGAATAGTTTCTGTGTGTTTATATGTATGTATAGTAAGTGTGTGTGTTTATATGTATGATAGTGTCTGTGTGTTTATATGTATGCTAGTTTGTGTAGGCCAAATATTAATGTCATGAATCATCATCAACCATGTTCTACCTTATCTTATTTTTACTAATTAAAGTTGCTCTTTGAGGGCCTTCTGAAGAGAACTCCATTTACCCAGTAATCAAGCACAACAATGAACAAATAGGACTTCATAAAACTTAAAAGCTTTGGTACAGCTAAGGGAATAATCACTTGAGTGAAGAGGTGATCGATAGAGAACGAGAGAACCTTTGCCAGTTACACATCTGACAGTAGATTAATATCCAGAATATCTGAAATACACAAAAAACAAAACTCAAGAAAATAAATGAAGGGCTAGGGGAGCACTTGCTATTCCAGAAGATTCATACACAGTTCTCAGCACCCATATGGTAGTTCACAGCCACACAATGGGGGAAAATTTTGTCTGGTATTGTAAACCTAGGCAACTACTCATGACCAGTAAAGCCATGGATCTTAGAGAAGAACATACTACTAACACTCTCCTAAACAGAATAATACCTAACTTTGTTCTGAACATTTACCTTTGTAGCCACCAATAAGTGTAGCGCTAACACCTCATCAAAGATGTTTCTTTATGTAGCAGATGGAAATCATTATAAAATTATTATTAAAAAATTATTTTAAAAGCTGGTCACAATGCAGAAAAATAACTATGAATGTTCAGCCCCAATTTGACAACAAAATCCCTACCCCTAAAGCTCAGGGAACATCAGTGAAGTGGTGTGGGGGAGGCTGTAAGAGTAAGAAGACCATAAAGTTTGCTTCAAGATCATGTCTTCTAGATATGAAAAGGAAGCTACTCCCATGAAATCCCAACAATATAGTTAGATGCCTAACAAAACTCACACAACAGCAGCAATGCCTGGCATCCCAACGTGCACGGAGGAAATGTCATGGGGCCCCATGACATTTCTAGATAAAGACATGACATGGCAGTTCTACATAAAGAACTGCAGGGAATTCTCAACAGCTGAAAGGAGGAGAATCAGTCTTCCCCAAGAGAGGAGCCCTCTAATTAGTTATCCAATACCATATGGTCATCCCTAAAAGCATATATACACAAGCAACACTAAAGTGACTCAGCAAGTTACATTCATGCATTCACATTTATGTATTCATAATTATATATGTATAGGGATCTATATTTTATAATTAGAAACATACATACATAACTAGATGATGATAATGATGATAGATAGATAGATAGATAGATAGATAGATAGATAGATAGATAGATAGATAGATAGATAGATCGATCGATCTGTGTGTCTCCACCCCCACTATATGGATAGAAATGCGTACAATCATCCCTGATATTTTTGTTGTAGTTTTGTTTTGTTCTTTATGTAGGTGCCGGGTCCTCCCTCTTATGTAAGAGGCACTTGACTGACTGAGCCATCATCTCAGCACCAACATCTTTTAATGACCTTTATAACCGGGAAGAATATTGAGTAGGCATTTTGAAGACTACCTCTCAATTTAGGTTTTTCTGATGATTTCACATGGCTAACCTGTGGCTCTAGATTTTGAGGGAAACAGACAGCAGTAACGAGCCTTGATGTTCATTTAGGAGTAAATAGAGCCCATGTGTCTTATTGCAGGTGCTGCTGAAATGGTGTCTTCTGGATTTCTCTTCCATAGATTTGCTATTTTTCCATTTTTCCTTTGTAATAAATATTTGGATGATACAAGAACACTTGCTCAACTACACTCACAGCAGCATTATTCATAATAGCCAGAACCTGAAAACAACCTAGATGCCCCTCAACCAAAGAATGGATAAAGAAAATGTGATACATTTACACAATGGTGTACTACTCAGCGGGGGGGAAAAAAACAATGACATCATGAAATTTGTAGGCAAGTGGATGAAACTAGAAAAAGTCATCCTGAGTGAAGTAACCCAGACCCAGAAAGACAAATATGGTATGAACTCACTCATAAGTGGATATTAGGTGTAAAGCAAAGAGTAACTAGGCTACATTCCACAGCCCCAGAGAAGCTAGGTAACAAGAAGGACTCTAAGAGGGACACATGGATTTTCTTGGGTAAACTGGGGGCAAGGGATTGGGTTGATCCAGTTGGAGGCCAGAGATAGTAGGAGAGCAATGAAAGAGATATATTGATAGAAGGGGCCCATTTGGGAGTTAGGAAGAAACCTGGTACCAGGGAAACTCCCAGGAATCCATAAGAATGACCCCAGCTAAGACTACTAACAATAGTGGAAAGGGTGCCTGAACTGGCCCTCCCCTGTAATCAGACTATAACTACCCTAATTGTCATCATAAAGCCTTCATTCAGTAACTGATAGAAGCAGATGCAGAGAGCCACAGCCAAGTACTGGGAGTCCAGTTGAAGAAAGGGAGGAAGGATTGTATGAGCAAGAGGGGCCAAGAGCATGACAGGGGAACCCACACACAGCTGACCAGAACTAGTGGAAGCTTAGGACACTGGACTAGGGAGCCTGCATGGGACTTATGTAGGCCCTCTGCATGTGAGTGACGGGTGTGTAGTTTGGTCCGTTTGTGGGCCACTATCAGTGAGATCAGGACCTGTCTCTGGCACAGGAGCTGGCTTTTTGCAACCTATTCACAGCTAGGATGCGGGGGAAGGAGCTTAGTCCTGCCTCAACTTGATATGCCATGCTTTGTTGACTCCCACAGAAGGCCTGCCCCTTTCTGAATGGAGGAGTCGTGGATGTGAGGAGAGAATGAGAAAAGAGGAGGGAGGGGAAACTGTGGTTGGAATGTAAGATAAATGGGAAAATATAATAAAATATTTCAGTGATAATAATGAGCTATATCCTGTGTACCTGAAATTTTGACACCTAGTTTTGGCATTCAGTCATGGACCTTGAAAGCTTTAATATTCTAATTATGATTTCCTATAGTTCTCATCTACTCAACATGTATTCATTGAAATTCTTCTATAAGGAAAAGCTGTCCCTTTTCCCACACAAAAAAAAAGAACCTTGAATTGTCACTAATAGCAATCATTATTAATTCTTCTCATGGTTTAATGACCCAAAAATCCCAACCACCTTACAAGAGATCAAACATATCAACAGATAAGAGTTCTATTTCTTCCATTATGCATTCTCTAATACTGAAAGGCCTTGTCTGAGTCATCGGTTAGCAGTCAACCAACAATAATCAATAAAATCTACATACAAATTGCATGCTTTTAAGATGAGCAAAAATTATTCAGAGCATTAGTGCAGAACAATAAACAGGAAATGCATCAAGTGAAAAGACACCTGGGAGCTAAACGAGACTATGAGGATAGACTCTGATATCTAGCGCTCTAAATAATGTCAGCCTAAATATCCTCTCTTGATTCCAGAAAGTTCTGCTCTCCAGTGTTGCTATCATTTCTAGAAATAGTTGTATTTCCAGGTGACTGCATCTCTATAGCATAGCTTATTCATATCCCATTCTAAGCCCCTCCTTTCACATCTTTCAGCAGCTAAAATATTGTCTTTATCTTTAAATGAGCAAAAGACAGCAACGGACATTTTTATTGTTTTAATTTTTACATATTTTTCTTCACTCCCCTCCCTTCCTCCCCTCTCCCCTTCTACCCTCTCCCATGCTCCCATGCTCCCAATTTACTCAGGAGATCATG
This sequence comes from Microtus ochrogaster, assembly GCF_000317375.1. Classification (NCBI taxonomy): domain Eukaryota; kingdom Metazoa; phylum Chordata; class Mammalia; order Rodentia; family Cricetidae; genus Microtus; species Microtus ochrogaster. The sequence continues at coordinate 41,722,613 of NC_022027.1, forward strand.
TCTTCTTCTGCTTCCCATATAGATTAGATGCATGTATGTTACTCTTAGGGTCCTCTTTGTTGTCTAGGTTCTCTGGGGTTGTGAATTGTAGGCTAGTTTTCTTTGCTCTGTATCTAAAAACCACTTATGAGTGAGTACATATTACATTTATCTTTTTGGGTCTTTGTTACCTCGCTTAATATGATGTTTTTTAGATCCATCAACTTGCCAGCAAATTTCAAGATGTCATTATTTTTTCCACTGTGTAGTACTCCCATTGTGTAAATGTGCCATATTTTCTTTATCCATCCTTCAGTTGAGGGCATTTAGGTTGTTTCCAGGTTCTGGCTATTACAAATAATACTATTATGAACATAGTTGAGCACATGTCTTATGGTATGATTGAGCATCCTTTGGGTATACACCCAAAAGTGGTATTGCTGGGTCTTGAGGTAGGTTGTTTCCTAATTTTCTGAGAAATCACCATACTGATTTCCAAAGTGGCTGTACCAGTTTTCACTCCCACCAGCAATGGAGGATTATTTCCTTTACCACACCTCCTCTCCAGCATAAGCTGTCATTGGTGTTTTTGATCTTGGCCATTTTGACAGGTGTAAGATGAAATCTCAGAGTTGTTTGGATTTGCATTTCTCTAATGGCTAAAGATGTTGAACATTACCTTAAGTGTCTTTCAGCCATTTTAGCTTCCTATGTTAAAAGTTCTCTGTTTAGGTCTATACCCCTTTTTTTTATTTGATTATTTGTTCTTTTGATGACAGATTTCTTGAGTTCTTTGTATATTTTGGAGAACAGCCCTTTGTCCAATGTGGGTGTGGCAAAGATCTTTTCCTATTTTGTAGGTTGCTGTTTTGTCTTGCTTTACAGAAGCTTCTCAGTTTCAGGGGGTCCCATTTATTAACTATTGCTCTCAGTGTCTGTATTATTGAGGTTTCAGAAATGGTCTCCTGTGCCAATGTATTCAAGTATACTTCCCAATAAATATGGAACTATTTTCATTCTTCTACATGTTTATAGCCAGTTAAGCCAGCACCATTTGTTAAATATGCTTTCTTTTTTCATTTGATATTTTTCACTTCTTTGTCAAAAATCAGGTGTTGGAATGTGTGTGGAATAATATCTGGGTCTTCAATTCAGCTCCATTGGTCCTCCTGTCTGTTTTTATGCCAATACCAGACTGTTTTCAGCACTGTAGTTCTGTAGTAGAATTTGAAGTCAGGGATGGTGATGCCTCCAGAAGTTCCTTTATTGTACAGAATTGTTTTGGCTATCCTGGGGTTTTTGTTTTTCTATATGAAGTTAAGTATTGTTCTTTTGAGGTCTGTAAAGAATTTTTCTGGGATTTGATGAGCACTGCATTAAATCTGCAGATTGCTTTTGGTAAGATTGTCATTTTTACTATGTTAATTCTACCTACACAAGAGCATGGGAGATACTTCCATTTTCTGTTCTCTTGGTCAATTTCTTTCTTCAAGGATTTAAAGTTCTTGTCATATAGGTCTTCCACTTGTTTGGGTAGAGTTTGCAATCTCCACCAGATCAGGCTCAGAACCAGCAACCTCCTTAGGAGCAGGCCCAAACAAGCGACCTCCATGGGAGAAGGCCCAAACTATTTCTGGGATTGCAAAGCGACCTCTGGAGTCAATAGGCATTTTTAAAGAACTAGAAATGAGCAATAGATGTGAGTCGGGACTAAAGTGAAAAAAAGTAAGATAAGTTAAGAGCATCTCTGCCTTTAACATGTGTTCACATTGCCTTATTAAAAGCTAGATCCTGGTTGAGAGAGAAATGAGAGCTCCTGCATTTTTCATGTCCCCTTGTGATGACAGTGCTGCTGATCCTGGATACTGAGCCTGTATTCTGAACACTCAGACTAATTGTACCCAGAGTGATATGTGGTAGTATAAATGGCAGTATTGTGTGTAATAAATTCTGTTCTGAGTCAGTATGACCTTTGTGGGAAATAGTTTGGCTGTGCAACTCAGAACAGTGCTTCCTAGTCCTAGATGAGCATTAAAGTATCCTAAGAAACTCTGCAAACTATCAATGTTCCACGGTGTCAAACTACCTTCCACAGATAAATACCTAACATAGACAGATGCTGTGGGACATTTAGACACTGTGTGAAGATGTGTTGCTGTGACTGGTGTAATGAAAAGCTGAATAATCAATAGCTAGGCAGTAGACTATAGGCAGGACTTCTGGGCAGAGAGAGAACTCTAGGGAGAGGAAAGGTAGAGTTACCAGGCAGAGGCAGAGGAAACAGGATGGGCAGTACAGAGAGGAAACAATGCCACATTGCAGAACCTAGATTAGTATGAATGGGTTAATTTAAGTTATAAGAGCTAGTTGAGAATAAGCCTAAGCTAAGACCAAGTTTTCATTATTAATATTAAGTCTCCATGTCACTATTTGCAGGCTGGCAATTCAAGAAAGTTTGATGAGAGTGTACTACTATAGACAAATGCTACCTGTAACCTTAAATAGAACAGCCATGAATGCATAGATTCCTGATTGTCTATGGCACTGAAAAGAGATGATTGAGTGACTGGCCCTAAAAAGGACATATGCCACTCTCTGTGGCTCAGGGACTGACATAAAAAGGAAAGAAAAAAAAAACAATTCAAAGGCTGAAAGGTAGGAGAAAGAGAACACAATGCACTGAGCCTACCCAAGAACTGACAGTCAAAAATGGATGGGGGTTGTGGGTAGGGGCTCTGGAAACCATCCCCCTCCCTGTTGAAGGACTGACTAGTGATGGAGACTAGGGCGTGGGGATCAGTACCTTCAAACGTCTACCTTCTAATAAGCTCACTGGTCTTCACTGGATAGTTTCATACCCATGGTCACACAGATACTTAAACTGTTAAACTCAATGGATCACAAACAAAACAGAAGAACATCAATGTGAGAAACAGATCTGTGGGAAGGAGGGAGAACTGGTAAGAGTAAGAGGGGATAGAAGGGGTTGGGGATAAAAGTAGGAGGATGAGTTACACACTCGCATGAAATTGTCAAAGAACAAATTTGATTAATAAAAAATAAATGTCTAAATATCATTCCAGAGTAATTAATCAAAAATTTTCAGGGTGGAATCCACTAATAACTACTTGAAACCAAATATATGATGAATATTTTGTTGAATAAAGCTGATTGAATAACTAATGAACTATGTAGATATTAAAATGTAACAAAAAATATGATAAATACTAATCTTAAGTAGTCATAAAACTCTTAGATTTAGTATAATTTTTATTATTGCATCAATAATTCAACAATTTATTTATTGCCATTATGTACTGGGTACTAGACTAACAGATTCATGATATAATTCAGTAAATAATTGTTAATTACATTCTCTGCGAAGCTTACATTCCACATATTATGTATCTAAAAGTAAAAATATATATAATCCAAATTTGAGTCTAAGTTGGTTCTGGGTAATTTTTATTTTCTCCTCTAAACATTTCTGGGGTTCTTTATTTCAACAACAAATAAAAAAACAGGCATTTTCCTCTCATATATTAGTCACATGGGTATAAAATTATCACCATAAAAATCAACATTTTATTTAAAGGCATAAAGCAAGCCCTCTTGCCAAGTTCAAATTTTCCTTTTTTTTTTTTAATAAATTTATTTATTTATTAAAGATTTCTGTCTCTTCCCCGCCACCGCCTCCCATTTCCCTCCCCCTCCCCCAATCAAGCCCCCCTCCCTCGTCAGCCCAAAGAGCCATCAGGGTTCCCTGCCCTATGGGAAGTCCAAGGAACCCCCACCTCCATCCAGGTCCAGTAAGGTGAACATCCAAACTGCCTAGGCTCCCACAAAGCCAGTACGTGCAGTAGGATCAGAAACCCATTGCCATTGTTCTTGAGTTCTCAGTAGTCCTCATTGTCCACTATGTTCAGCAAGTCCAGTTTTATCCCAGGCTTTTTCAGACCCAGGCCAGCTGGCCTTAGTGAGTTCCCAATAGGACATCCCCATTGTCTCAGTGTGTGGGTGCACCCCTAGCGGTCCTGAGTTCCTTGCTTGTGCTCTCTCTCCATCTGCTCCTGATTTGGACCTTGAGATTTCTGTCCGGTGCTCCAATGTGGGTCTCTGTCTCTGTCTCCTTTCATCGCCTGATGAAGGTTAATATTCAGGAGGATGCCTATATGTTTTTCTTTGGGTTCTCCTTATTTAGCTTCTCTAGGATCACTAATTATAGGCTCAATGTCCTTTGTTTATGGCTAGAAACAAATATGAGTGAGTACATCCCATGCTCCTCTTTTTGGGTCTGGGATACCTCACTCAGGATAGTGTTTTCTATTTCCATCCATTTGCATGCAAAATTCAAGAAGTCCTTGTTTTTTTACTGCTGAGTAGTACTCTAATATGTATCAGAGAAGTCGACCAATGGGATAGAATAGAAGACCCTAACATTAACCCACAAACCTATGAACACCTGATTTTCGATAAAGGAGCTAAAAGTATATAATGGAAAAAAGAGAGCATCTTCAACAAATTGTGCTGGCAAAACTGGATGTCAACCTGCAGAACAAATTTTCCTTTCTAACAGTTGGATTTCTCTAGCAACTGCTTTGATTCAAAAGTGGACCTTGGCTTCCCCCTGCTGGACAAAAATATCTGAAGCTGAGATCTGAACAGTGAGAAGCCAGGGAATCTCAGCACAGCAGCCACTCCCCTACAAACTAATTTGTCCCTCCACCAATCAAAAGACGCTTGCCTTGGCATGGTATATGACAGACAATAGGTGTAGATTGTGTAGAAGAAAAAAATGTGATCCTTTTTCTTGAGATGCTCTACATCTCATGAAAAATAAATTTCTTGACACTATACATCAAAAAAAAGAAATAACTCTCTACCAAGAAAGGGCACATGAATGATAAACACAAAATATATCTCCACGAACAGCAAGGAACACTTTCCTACAACTCTCTCGTGGAAGTGCTAAAATAGTTGAACTTCAAGTTTTCATAAAACCACTGCAATCTGTTACAGTAAAAGACCTGATAAAGGAGAAACTGATCTAAAAAAGTAGTCACAGATAAAATGTGATCATTTGTCCCAAGAAAAACAGGTATATTCATACTTCTATCTTAGACATGGCTACAAGATGTCCCTGGACAGAAATCCTAGCAGTCTCTAGTCTTAGCTTGCTCATTCTATTAATGACCAGCAGTGACCTATTCGATTCAAATAAGCTTGTGTTTCGGGAAAGACATCCCTAAGCAGAATGCTCACTGCAATGATGCTATAACCACAATCCATGGAGACAGTTGAGTCCAAACTACACCTCTCTTGCTGTCATGGGAAGACTGCACTGGTTTTCATTCAGACTCCCAGGAGCTGCTCTCTGTTGTGAAAACAATGATAGGAAAGTGTTGCCAGGGCACCTGAGCTATAAACAGCACACACTTTCATCACTACATTTGTGCTCGGGGCATATATATTTTAGCAAAAATTAGAGACACTATTAGTGGAACTTACATTCACAAAAAATCTTATTGTATTAATAATTCTACTGACTTCAACTTGTGACATAGAAATAAGTTGTCAAAATTAAAATGTGAAGTTACTTGCAACTGCCTTTTTCTCAGTCTCATGTCTTCTACCTTTTCTAGTCTATAATTCCCACATCTAACACTAAATTTCTCTTCATTGCTCTTTCCTTGTCCATGTTTCTCCAACTTCCTGCTGACTGTTAGAGAGTCAGCAGCAAGAGTGGATCCCAGAGGTCCTCAGGGTGGTTCTAGAAGGTCAAAATGTTGCACCTCAACATGAAGTTTCACAGCAAAAGTTTTCTGGAATACCCTGTCTCATCTCTATCCCACGGAACACAGAATTATCTAAACACATACTCACAAAACAAGACCCAGCTCTTTGCAAGAATTCCTTACTTCCTCATTTTCTCACTCCAACAATCTATAATTTGTCTAGACATGATACCTTACAGTAAGGTCATTCTCCTCTCTCATCATTCAGAGACTGTTCTAGCCTGCCATTATTTACTCCAGCAACATTTGTTGGGCAGCTTTTTTTCCTACTTTCTGCTGCACCTCTGATCTTTCAGCACAGCTTGCAATTTTGCTCCCTGATTCCGTCTAACTTGGTTCAGTGCAAACATCTGCCTATAACTTGGGCTATGTGCTGCTCAAGCATTATAGATTGAAATATGCTTTTATAATACAGTTCTCTTCTAAACTGTATGAGGGACATTGTATCTTCATGAAATATAATTTAGATTTGCAATATATGTACAGGTATATTATTCTGGAGTTTAGTTTCAAGAAAGAAAACATGTTATGAAAAGAGTGACTTGGGGTCTAAAAGGGACAAATATTTTTTCACTTTTTCCCCCAACTTTCTTTTTTTAATTAATTTATTTATTTATTAAAAATTTCCACCTCCTCCCCACCTCCCATTTCCCTCCCACTCCCCCTACTCCCCCTCCCTCTCCAGTCCTAAAAGCAGTCAGGGTTCCCTGCCCTGTGGGAAGCCCAAGGTCCTCCCTCCTCCACCCAGGTCTAGGAAGGTGAGCATCCAAACAGACTATGCTCCCCACAAAGCCAGTACATGCAGTAGAATCAAAACCCACTGATTTTGGGTTTTCAGTCAGCTCCCATTGTCAGCCACATTCAGAGAGTCCGGTTTGATCACATGCCCCATCAGTCCCAGTCCAGCTGGCCTTGGTGAGCTCCCATTAGAACAGTCCCACCATCTCAGTGGGTGGACGAACCCCTCGCAGTCCTGACTTCCTTGCTCATATTCTCTATCCTTCTGCTCCTCATTTGGACCTTGGGAGCTCAGTCCAGTTAAGGCTTTGAAGAAAGAAACTGAAGAGGATTCCCCCACCTTTCTTTTTTGTTTTTTTTTTAATTTATTTATTTATTGAGGATTTCTGCCTCCTCCCTGCCACCGCCTCCCATTTCCCTCCCCCTCCCCCGAACAAGTCCCTCTCCCCCACCTTTCTTTAGCACCAAACCTTCTCCATCCCATCCTCTCTGATCGGTGGTCCAATCTTTGCCTCAATGTTTATTCAAGATGTTTCGCGAATGGGTTTTACATTCAGTCCTATAAAGATTTGCTCTCTGACAGACCCTGAAAGGGTCTCTAAGAAACATGGCTCTACTTGCTGTAGTAATGGACACTTAATTTCATACTGCTTTGAACTACCACCTCTGATTATGGGTGAGCATGTGTGTGTGCATAATTATCTCATCCACTGTGCTGTATATTTCTGGAAGCAAAATTATGTGCCATGATCTTATGCTACTCTTTACATAAAACTAGTTCTCAATAGATTCCGGTTGAGCAAATGAACTTTGAAACTTTATGTAGCAGTTTAGTCCTTGGCACATCTATCTATAACACCTAACAGCCCAAACCTAAGATTTTTTTTTTAGACATGCTGATTCTCTCAAACACTGGTAGCTCCTTGAGAAAGGGATCATGCTTATTCATGTTTATAATGGCAGCATCTGAGCAGATGTCATGTCAACAGAAATCATCATCCAAGGAGTGTTACAAATGAATAGGTAAATGCTTTAAATCCATGGGAGAGAGTCTCATCTAACTATGATTGCTATGAATCTACTTACTGGTAATGAATGCAATTAAATTCATTGCAATATGGGAAGCCATGGGATAGCGGTTTCAAGAATTTTGCCATCAGAATCACACCATTCTTTTATTCTGACCTCATGCTGGCGTTTAATCTTCTCTGTGGAAAAGTCTTCCACAGTAGAATTCTTTTAAAGAGGTCTAAAAGAAAACAAAGATTTAAGAAAAGATTGAGTTCACTCTGAGAATAACAGGATTTTGTTCTTATTAAAGTTATTTATTCTGTGTGCATGTAGTATGGGTATGTGGGTGTCCCCAAGACACAAAGTGGGAGTGAAGGTCGGAGGACAACTTGAGGGAAAGCATCCTCCCCTTCTACCACATGGGTCCTAGAAATGAAACTCAGGTTGCCGGGCTTGTCCTTCGGCACCTTCACCTGCTGAGGCATCTCACCAGCCAGAGATTTTATTGTTCTTTTAAATAGGAGGAATTATAAATTCAAGGGCTATAAAATGTACAATTGAAAACATTTCTAAATATCTAAAGGCATTTATTCTAATTCATTTTACCATATAAACATTACCAAAAAATCAGCACATATTATGTTTTACATTATATCTAATGTTTTTATTTTAAAAATAATTAAGTCCTTAAAGAACTTTTTAAAAATCAAATAAGGCATTAAATACAATGTAATAGATTACACATAAAATATGGTACTAAAAACAAAAAGCATAAAGAATGAAATACATAAGACAATGCCACCATTGCTTCATATTCTAACTTGATATTCTAATTGATAAAACAAAATTTGGACAAAAGGAAAAAACAAATATGTTCAAATTATAAATCATTCATAATCCTAACAAAGATTTGGCACAGTTTCTGGGTATTTATTTTCAATCCCTTTGTATTCATCTATAAATCTATGATTTTTATAGAATCAGAATGATATAACAATAGTACATATTTTCCCAATTTTCAATTTTTATCAATGATTTTAAAAGTCAATGATAAAAGTTCACAAATGTCAGTCAAAAGACCCCTTCATAAAACTCTGAAAAAATACCGGGGTTTCAAAAAGTTTTGTAGATTGATACTAATAAAAAAATCAGCATTAAAATAACAAAAATTATCTTAACGCAAATAAAATATTTATAAGTATTATTAGTACTATTTCAACAAACAAAAACGTTTATCAAAATAGAAATACTAGTTGTATGTGTTTATGAGCCCTAGACCCTCACATCTGTTTCTACAGGCATTCTATCATCATAGGCAATGCTTGCCTCCTGGAAAAACTTGACTATAGAATTGTCAGAGAATGAGAAATAATATGAGAAATGACATCTAAATTACAAAAATAATTTTGAATTCTACATCCCAAATGGAGATCAAGGACCTTCATTTGTTCACAAGTCACTTTGGAAGAATCTCTCCCTTCACTTTGTGAAGAATCACAAGGCATGGCTAAGAAAAATGTCAGCAGCATCTACTTTGTGGGCAGGTTCTACTAATGATCCTAGAGTTCCATATTAGTTTGGTTACTACAAGTCAACCCTCAATTGCCGACTATACCTATGGTCACAACCCAGTCCTAGAGGACAGCAATGCACATATGGACCATCATATCTCAAGCTCTATAGACACAAAAGCAATAAAATAACTACAGCCTTAGCAGGACTGAGCTGTCGGGCTAACTACTAACAAGAAATAGATATTCTTTACAGTTCCAAATAATATACTTATTTTTTAGTTTTAAAAAGAAATAACTAAATCTTTACCTAGAAATAAAAAGTTGAAAGTCATCTACAATGGTTAATTTTGTCTATAATTTGACTGGGTATCAGGGTAAATAAACATTTGGTAGGTTCTATTCTAAGTGTATCTTTAAAAAGTGTTCCTGGATAGGATAAAATTAACTTTTAAGAGGGCTTACTGAGTAAACCCAAGTACACTACCCTTCCTGCATGGGTCTTATCCGATCAATAGAAGTCCTAAATTGAACAGAAGAGTCAGGCATCTGAAACTTCTCTTGCCTGTTATGAGCTGTGGCGCTGGGTTTTCCCCACCTTCAGATTACACTGAAACATCAGCTCTGCTGGGTTCCAAGTTTGCCTGCATAATAATTAGAACTAACTACACCATTGGTTCTCCAGGTCCACAGTAGACCAAATTCATATCTACATATTTGGAGGCCTCCTTTAGGATGTAAGCCAATTCTTTACAATAAATCTTGCTATCTATCTATATATCCTGTTTGCTTGACTATTTGTTTGCCTTGACTGAGAAGGCAAGTTATAGAGACCAACACTGGCAGTGTCTAGACAAGTATCAACCCTCGAAGGAGCTTTTCCAAGTGAGCCAAACCATTTTAAGGATATTTCCCAATGTAAAAAATATACAGAAGTTCGAAGTAAAAGAATCTTATGTATTCCAGACGTAATGTAAATTCCAATCCTATCATGAACTGTGTATGACCCTATTGTAAGCCACATACTGATCTTTGCAATCTAATCAATCTGTGTTCACAGAGAACTATGAGGTTATTGTCAGGACCAGCCAACATGTCAAACAACACCTGAATAGGTGAGGATTAAGATGAGACAAGATACATAATAAAATCGAAAGGACTGCTGATGAATATTGCAGCCCTGAATTTATTTCTCATGACCTTTATATACAGAAAGCAGGGAGGCAAAAGGATCTCCCTATCTTAAGGACACCATGATTCAAGGACCAGACAAACGTAAATACCTACTTAATTCTCAGGATATCTGGTGACCACGGCCTTTGGTTTACATCCTATTATTCAGCCCTAAGGACCAAAAACAAGTTTGACCTCTCTGATACTATGTCAAGATAAAATGGAATCACTGTGAGCTAACACAGGTTATGATTTGGTGTTCAATATAGGTCTTTCTACAGGGAGATACTAGAGTGACCATGAGTAGATTAGTAATCTAACCAGGAAAAAACTGAACATTACAAATTGACAAAACAATAGTCGGATTTAAATTATTTTTAAGATACAGCTATGTCAAGAAGCTCACCTGAGACAAATCAAAAAGGATGGCTAACAATCACAACCCTTATCTGGGAGCTTCAAAATGCCTACAACACCCCCATTTCTCTTAGAGAAGGTGTCATTATCATGTCACACTACCTTTGCCTTCTTGACCACAATGGTCTGGACTAGGGATGACTGTTCAAGCCAGGATTCTATAGGCTGCTCTAACTCAAAAGCTCTGCTCAAGACTGGCTTTTACAGAGTGTGACTAGTTAAAAGCTGAATTAGTCACATTCCCTCTCAGGAAATTCAAACTGAAATCTCAGGTATAAATTGGTGCTCTATGACAAAAGGTCCATGGAAGATGCAACATAAATATCTGCACAGCTAGGGAGCCTATGACTCACCAAAGACCAACTTGGAGAATTAGTGAGTTTTAGTGAGGTTATTTACGGGAGTAAAGATAAGGGTTTACTTAGAGGAAAAGAAACGCCTTGAACACAGTTACATTACCAAAGCCCACCTCAGCATGAGTGATAGCTCACAAAGACAAAAATCTGGAGCATGCTACACAGCCTCTAAATTGTAAAACAGTTTGGAGAGTGTCCTTTCCAACTGACTCTGGTGGTTAAACCTCTTCCAGGCCACCGGGCTGGTTTCTGCATCTTCTGGGAAGCTTGGCTGGTATGAGAATGACTGACTCTTCAGCAGTCTTTGTTGGTTTTTCTGGGAGGTGGGGCCTGGTAAATCTGGTAAGTTTCAGGGACTTCCTGAAGGAATTTTGTTAGTTTACCTTCTGTCTTAAATCCTTTTCCTGCAGGGTAGGATGTTTCAACCTTAGAGAAACTGCTACATGACAGTTGGCGACTGTTGGTAATAAGCATGTCTACCATGTCTTCCTAAGTCTATCAGTCAAGTCGTGAAACTGATGGCAGACAGCACAGCAACTACAAGGTCTCCATGAGGCCTGAGACTCTATTTGCTCCTATTTTGCTCTCATCCACTAAAAATCTTGGTTTGTGCTTACTTTTTTCAGCAGTGTACATCATGTAATGCCACATAAGGGGAAACACAATCTAACCACAGCTATCCTGAAGACAAAAATGCACTAATGATTTACAGCAAGTACAAAAGGACAAAATATCCACCCAGATGAGGCAGATAACAAACACTAGTAAAACCTGACAGGCATAGATAAATATGCAGAACATTTGCCCCCTTAAAAAGAGCAATTGATCCCTAGTTTTGGTCATGGTTATCATTCATAAGAGCAGACACTATCCAACTTTGATATTTAAAATGAGATAATGTTGGTAAAATATGCCTATCACATTGTAAGAGTTAATTATTTTGGAGATAGGGACATAGCTCAATAAGTGAAGTGTTTGCCTCCCAAGCATAAAGAACCAAGTTCTATCCCCAGAATTTACATAAAAAGTCAGATACATTGACACATGCATGTAATCCCAGAACAGGGCAGATGAAGATAGTTGATCTCTGGGGGTTCCTAGACAGCTGGTCTAGCCAAACCAGTGAGCCCAGGACCCAATAAGAGAGCTTATCTCAAAACAAAAAACAAAAAAAAAAATGATGAACAGATGCTGGAGAATGGCATCTGAAGTAGATGTAGGTAGGTAGATAGATAGATATGAATGGGTGGATGGATGGGTGAGTGGGTGGGTGAGTGGATGGATGGATGCATGGATGGATGGATGGATGGATGGATGGATGGATAGATGGATGGACAGATGAAATGTTGGATGGGTGAATGGATGGGTGGACAGATAATTAAATAAAATTTGAAAATACTTTTTAATTTTTTAGAATCATTATTTACAGGAATCCATAAGAATTATCTGGAGATGAAACTACTTAGCCAATTTACATTTCTAATTCCTTAGCACATTTTCTCATACTATTAAAATGTTTCTCTATAACTAATTGGTCTCCTAGCTGACTCATGAAACACCTAAAATTTAAAGTATGCTGACTCTTAAGGTTTGCTGTCTGTTAATGAGTCACTGAATTAAAGGAACCCATTTCTTGGTATTTCTGACCTATATTTTCCCAGGATAATTACGTCCCACAGACACCTTCAGACATTGCCTATCAGACAAAAATGCATAGTGGGAAAAATATGATTTTCTCCAACTTGATCCAGGTCTTTAATCAGAGACTGCCAGTTCTGAGCAGCTCTTCAAAGTAAGTTTTCCTATCTCTGAGGCTCAACACACTGAACTCAGAAATAAACATGAAGACAATCCCCAGCAAACACACATGGAAAGCACCACAACATACTCAAAGCACAGAAAAGTCTCAAAACATGTGACACCATGTTAGTAGAACCTAGTTCACCTCTCATTTTCTGCTTAGGGAAAATATGAGTAGGGAAGAGTATATATGAATTTTGAGCCAAACTAAACTGGATTCACATTCTGCTAAGCTTGCTAGATGTATATCTTTAGCATGTACCTTAGCTTCTCTGAGTTTCTGAGACTGTCTCTAAGGACTGAGACAATAGGGCACTGTAAGGCTAGCATGAAAGGAAATGATGGGACAACAGAAAAGTGACTTTCTGTTATTTAGCAGGTGTCCAATAAGAGATTACTTTCTTGTTTCCATTCCATCCTCTTTTGGAATGTAAGGATTAACCACTTAATATACTTAATTAATATACAAAGTTAACTTTATATAATATATAACGTATGATTATATACGATACTTGTTTCACTTATATGATTTTATATATACATATAATGCATCTGAAAATGAGGCGAGATGACATTGACTATCTTAGATAAAATACTAAGGTTAGCACTCTCCCTCCTCACACCTCTGTGCTGCCCTACCATCTCAAATAGAGATGTCTGGAATAACTGGGGTAGAAATGTCACACTCTTGTTTTATTTGTCACTTATTTAATAAATATTAATCACTATCATATGGAAAACACTGAAGATAACAACAGCAAATGACTCCTCGGACTCTGAGTGTGGCAGACTTACCTTAAACAGAATTTCCTAATGCATGCTCTACAGAACAGCCATTCTGCAGCTTTTTAAGTGCTTTAAGAAAACTAAGTTTAAGGGTAAGTTTTCAAAATTTCATTTCTATGAGGCTTTTAGAAACAGTTGTGGTCTTGGGGGCATAGAATATACTTGTATTTAATCATGAACCTCTTCTCAGGGGGTCACTTTGGGGTTTGTCTGAACATGCGACAGGCAGAACAGACCTACAGTGTGATGGCAGAAGTGCTCCCATGAAGCACTCCTAAAATCTCTTGGGGAAAACAGGTAGGAAACAAGTGTTCTTCCCCAGTGCCCATGCTGGAGTAGGAAAACAGCTATGGTCATCGAGCCCAGCCGGGATTGGAGGTTTGATTCCGCCTCTTTTATCCTCCTTCCTCAATAAGTCATAATAATACTAGACTCTTAGAATGGATAGATAAGGGGGATAAATGTAAGAAGAGGGAGGTGCAAGGTGTGGTCTGAAGGAAGAGCCTACTAGACATTCTCCTGGATTTTATTACATCCTGGAAAGCATAGTACCACCAGTCAGGGATAAATACATCCTGCTTGCCTACAAGGCAAATGAGTGTGCTCTTCTGTCTGCATTTCCTCTGTTATTTTGCTTGAAGTTTTGTACACTCTGCACTTCTGTGTTTCAGCCATAAATGCTGAGATGACAGAAGACAAAGCAACAGGGTCTAGATAAGAAATTCTGCATACCTTCTGGGCGTTCTTACCTCTGTATATCGTGTGGGTCAGAGTGGGAACTTTTACAACATCTACCATTGCCTTATAGTGTATAAAATTCAGAAATGCCTTCCAAACACATCTGGGATTTTGATGTTTAAGAACTTCAAAGAAAAAGGGGGAAATTCTGATGGTGTTTAAGCCTGTATTTAAAAGACCCTGTGATTCAGCATCTGAGAGTCATAATATAGATTCTTGATCATTACTGCAGTCCATGTCTATCAAGAAAAACTCCAGGTTTTTTGTTTTTCCATATAAAGTTGATTATCGTCCTCTCAAGATCTGTGAAGAATTTTGATGGGACCTTGATGGGGATT
>NC_022027.1:41740869-41742297 GCF_000317375.1 Microtus ochrogaster
GGAGGGAAATGGGAGGCTAGGAGGAGGCGGAAACTTGTTTTTTTTTTCCTTTTCTCAATAAAAAAAACTGGAAAAAAAAGAACTTTACATAATAAAATTAACAAACTATTAAAAAAAAAGAAATAACTCCAAACAGACACTGAGGAAATTCAGAGAATGATTTGGTCTTACTACAAAAGCCTATATACCACAAAGTTGAACAATGAAAAGAAATGGACATCTTTTAGACAAATACCATATACCAAAATTAAATCAAGACCAGGTGAACAATTTAAATAGACATATAAGTCATGAGGAAATAGAAGCTCTCATAAAAACCTCCCAACGAAAAAGACAATCCAGGACCAGATGGCTTTAGTGCAGAATTCTACCAGAACTTCCAAGAAGAGCTAATGCCTATAACTCCTTAATGTGTTCCACATAATAGAAACAGAAGAGTCATTGCCAAACTCTTTTTATGAAGCTACAGTTACCATGATGCCAAAACCACACAAAGACTCAACCAAGAAAGAGAATCATAGACCAATCTCACTCATGAACATGGATGCAAAAATTCTCAATAAAATTCTAGCAAACCAAATCCAAGAACACATCAAAAAAAAAATCATCCATCACAACCAAGTAGGCTTCATCCCAGAGATGCAGGGTTGGTTCAACATACAAAAATCAATCAATATAATCCACCATATAAATAAACTGAAAGAAAAAACATATGATCATTTCATTAGATGCTAAAAAGCATTTGACAAAATTCAACACCCCTTTATGATAAATGTATTGGAGAGATTAGGGATACAAAGATCATATCTAAATATAATAAAAGCAATATCAGCAGAGCCGACAGCTAACATCAAATTAAATGGAGAGAAACTCAAAGCGATTCCACGAAAATCAGGAACTAGACAAGACTGTCTACTCTCTCCATATCTCTTCAGCATAGTTCTTGAAGTTTTAGCAATAGCAATAAGACAACATAAGGAGATCAAGGGGACTCAAATTGGAAAGGAAGAAGTCAAACTTTTGTTATTTGCAGATGATATGATAGTATATATAAGTGACCCCAAAAACTCTACCAAAGAACTCCTACAGCTGATAAACACCTTCAGTGAAGTGGCAGGATACAAGATCAACTCAAAAAATATCAGTAGCCCCCTATACACAAAGGACAAAGAAGCAGAGAGGGAAATCAGAGAAACATCACCTTTCACGATAGCCACAAATAGCATAAAGTATCTTGGGGTAACACTAACCAAGGAAGTGAAAGATCTATTTGACAAGAACTTTAAGGCTTTGAAGAAAGAAAATGAAGAGGATACCAGAAAATGGAAGGATTTCCCATGTTCTTGGATTGAAAGAATCAACATACTAAAAATGGCAATTCTACCACAGGCAATCTATAGATTCAATGCAATCCCCATCAAAATCCCA
>NC_022027.1:41744508-41749110 GCF_000317375.1 Microtus ochrogaster
TTTTTAAAAGTTTCAAAAAAAAGAAATAGCTCCAAATTAAAAAAAAAATAGTTCAACTTTGATAGTTAAACCCAGATTGCCTCCTACAGCCTATATGATTTTAATTGAACTACTTAATCCTCCTCAACTCACTTTCTCCAAGCTACAAAACTTGAACAATAACATTCTTTGTCTCAAGAGTCAGTTGTAAGTAGAAACTCGATGAAATAACCAAGGCCAGAAACATAAGAAAGACAAAAAATGAAATTTAATAATATTCATATATATTTGAATATGAATACTAAATTTTATACTATAGCTAAAAGCTCTAAAATCCAGAATAAAAGCTTGAATTTTTGTTTTATATAAGATTATTTGAAGTTTTTGATTTTCATGGTATTGTCCTTTGACTATAAGTAGCTTAAATGAAACAAAAGGAGTTAGGAGTAGATGTAACACTAATTTGCCTCATGTTTTCCTTTACAGTTAGTACATCCATCCTCAAAAAAGAAAAGCAAAAGTTTATTACAGTTGCCATTATAGTCATACTTTATCCTCCTGATTAAATATATTTTTGCTAGTAATAGTTTACCTCAGTTAATTTGCTTTTCTCTTACCATTATGCCATCAGCTTATTTACAGTCACAAATTCTTCCCTCAACGGAAAAGTCAGTCTGTCCTTCCATAGCTATCCCTGGCAAAACAGTACTTAAATTTTACCTTTTGCAAGAACACTTCTGTGATTAAGCCTATGCTGAATCAGCATTCATCTGCATTGATGGTGTGTTTGAAATATGTCAGGCCCTTCTCTAAGAGTTCACTGTTTGCTCCCATGTGGATCCTTTATTTACACTCCTTTACAGGTAAGAGGAGATAGGAAATAATGAAGAGCCTTGTCTGAGACACACAGCAGAAAAACAATGACCCCATCTCCCAACTAAGTCATCAGTTGGATCCCACACCCTTCACAGCCATTCGTGTCCTGCTTCTTTTACATAGTTTCCCCATGACAGTTCATGTATCAAAGTCTGATATTGTTTCTTCAGTTAGACTGTAACATTTGGAGGAAGAGAGTTTTCCCTTCCCTTCATTAAACCTAAAATGGTGGTCTATAAAGCATGAATATCCTTTTGCAAACGCAGCAGCTATCTGGCCAGCACAGGTCAAGTTGGCTAAATTATTCTCCCATTTCTTATAACAGGAACTCCTGGACAGGGCAAAAACTCAACACCATGTCTACTGTAAAATCAATTGTGTCAGCCCTCATAGCCAGCATGTGGAAAGCAGAAGTCATTCCACATTAGTTTGTGAGTCAATGCTCATTTTTTTTAGAGAGCATTTCATTTTTATTATGAAAAAATTTTAAAAAAATGCATCAAGAAAAAAATAAAAAATGTCAGAACCCAAGTAATTTTCTTGAGGAAACAGTGATCAGTGAGGGTCACCCTTGCTTTAGACATGACACACATCTGCTTCTCTGCAGTTCATTTCAGAGTGCAAGGTCACTATAATCCCAATCTCTCCATTCATTCCTGATCTTGGCCCCGGATTGGAATATTATTAAAGGTCGGGGATGGAAAAATAAAAACCTTATCCACAAAATCCAACTGAGAGACCGACCCTTTCACACGGGAGTATTAAGAGCAGAAATGATCAACATTTCTAAAAACATAACTTCCATTCATTTCAACTTCTTGGCTTTGGGCTCCAGTGAAGAGCTGAGCACTCCAGGGCCCCTCCTCCACTCACAGATGTCAACATAGTCACAGGTCCGACACTTCCACGCCTCTTCCACATCAACACCTTGAGGAGCTCGACAGCCCATCCAGTAGGCCACATAATGCTGCACCTGGCCTTTCACTTCTTTCTCGTCAAAGGCTACAATGCTCATTTTTATTCCAAAAATCCACCTACATGGCCTTGCTATAGGCATCAACAGTGCATAATAATCTAGGAGATACAAAATAACGCACCAGGCAAGCAGACATTTTACTTAATAAATTGTGCCTGTTATACATAATTTTTCTCAAATCCCCTTATTTATTTATGAGCAATGCCAAATTTGCTCATTGTTCGGGGTTTCTTACTATATCACTTTGAAATCTACCATGCCAAGAAAACAAATGAGGGAGATGAAATGAACCTGGGTAGTAAATACATTTGAAGCTTCTACTATGTGAGAAATCCGTGAATGCAAAGCTTTTTCATGGATTTTTTTGCTTAAATTTATTCAAATGTTTGTCAAAAATATAACAGGGACTAGCAAGACTGATCAGCAGGTAACGGTACTTGCTGCCAAGTCTTACAATCTTAAGCTCGATACCCAAACCCAAAAGGTCGAAGAAGAGAACTGATTCCCAGAAATGTTCCTCTCCCCTATATTTGTGTACTATTAGAGCACATGCACATACACACAAATAAATAAATGTAAAGGTAAAACCTTAAATAAAGGTGGTGGAGATGATCGTGGAGTTGGTAGTTACTTTTAGGAGCACAGCTGAACGCTTGCTTGCCAGAGCATAGGTCAACCAAAGCAGCTGCATCTTGAGAAGCTCACCTCAACATAGTTAGCCAGGACTCACAAACTTGGACAGACATAACAGAACCTCATGGCAGATAGTAGCAGCTGCCCAGCTTTTTTATACAGACTTTCAACACAGTCTTTAGTTGGGTTTCATTTTCTCTGCAGTGACATCTCATTTTTTGATTTTTTTTACTTTCTATTAGTTCTTGAGAATTCCATAGAATGAATTTTGATTGTACTGACTCTTTCCCACAGTTCTTCCCAGATTCAGTCTCTGACCAAAAAGGAAAGCCAGCTGGTTGCTTCTCCACCCTCTGAGCTGGCAGGTTTTCACCCCAACATCTGATTCCCAAGTCTTTATTGGCAAATATAATGTTTGACATTTAGTTAAAAACTACAATTGGGCTAAACTCTTGGAGTCCTGCTGAAGAAAGCAAGGAGAGATTCTATGAGCCAGGGGGATCAAAGTCATGATGGGGAACCCACAGAGACAGCTGACCTGAGCTCCTGGGAGCTCATAGACTCTGGACCAATAGTTAGGGAGCCTGCATGGGACCAACCTAGGCCCTCTGCAAGTGTGTGACAGGGTGTGTAGCTTAGTCTGTTTGTAAGGCTCCTGGCAGTGAGAACAGGAACTGTCACTGGCACTTAGCTGGTATTTATAACCTGTTCCCATGCTGGATTACCTCGCCCAGCCTTGATCCAGAGGAAAGAAAAGCTCTGCCCTGCCTCTACTTGATGTGCCATGCTTTGTTCAAGCCTATGGGAGGCCTGCCCCTTTCTGAACGGAGATGGAGGAGAGGTAGATGGGAGTTAGGTAGAAAGACATAGGGGGAGAGACCAGGAGGCGAGGAGGGGGGAGAAACTGTGATCTGTAGTTTCAATAAGATAAATTTTTAAAAAATGCTAATTAAGAAAAAAACTACAAAGCACAAAGCTGCCAGCAGAATCAGAAATTCCACCAGGCCCTGGCTTGAGCAGTAGAGGCACTGACTGCCGGCTAAGGAACCCCAGATAGTAGTTAAAATTTCAGTCAATTAAGGTGTATCCATTAACTAAAAGAAAAACAACACATACAATCTAAAAATGATAGCAATTTCTCTGTGGCATATCAGAAAAATATGAAGAAATGAACATTAAAAGATAGAGATGGCTTAGGCTCTTTCAAAAAACCTAGGTTCAATTTTCAGCATTCACATGGAAGCTTATAATTATTTATAACTCCAGTTCCAGGGGATCTGATGCCCTTTTCTGACTTCTACAGGCACATGCATGTATGTGGTATACACACATACACTCGGGTACACATACAATTTTATATTAAATATTTTTAAAAGAAAAACATTAAGAAAATACATGAGAAAATGTTAGCATTGATGATGACCAAAGAAATCTAAATGATAATGAAAATGAAATAATGTGTTGCGTCAATTAAAATATAGAGAAAGAGGGAATTAGCAAGAATACAATTCTGGCAAGATTATAATATAAAAAATGATTACTTTTCACTACTTGACAGTAAGACCTTACTGTTAAATACATTGCATACTTACATCATCAAAAATAGATGAATAACGCTGTTACACAAGAAGCTTCAACCCAGCTGGTTAGCATTCATTCTGCTGGGTTACCTCACTCAGGATGGTGCTTTCTAGTTCAATCCATTTGCATGCAAAATTCAAGATGTCATTGCTTTTAACCACTGAGTAGTACTCTAATGTGTAGATGTGCCACACTTTCTTTATCCATTCTTTCATTGAGTGGCATCTAGGTTGTTTCCAGGTTCTGACTATTACAAATAATGCTGCTATGAACATAGCTCAAAATATGTCTTTATAATATGGTTTTAGCTGTAGTAGTGCTTCTGTTATAAACTTCGGTGCCCTGTGTTTGTGAATAAATATATAAAACTGCAGGATCCTCTTTGTGGGCTTTTCCTAGTCATTCTCTATCTCTTCTGATTAGTTTTGGTTTGGAGTCTATTTTTTCAGATATTAAAATACCAACAATAGCCTTTTTCTTGACTCTATTTTCTTAGAATACCCTTTTCTATCCTCTTACTCCAAGGTGATATCTATCCTTGATGTTACGACATATTT
>NC_022027.1:41749455-41751445 GCF_000317375.1 Microtus ochrogaster
TATATGTGTGTGTGTGTGTGTGTGTGTGTGGTCTGGGTTATATATTCCTGTGTTTTCTTGGGTTTGGTTAACCTCTTCAGATTGAAGTTTTCCTTCAAACACCTTCTAAAAGACTGGATTTGTATAATAGATACACAACTGGGGTTTTATCATGGATTTTTTTTTAATCCATCTATTGTGGTTGAAAGCTTTGCTGGGTATGGTAGTCTGGGCTAGCATCTGTAGTCTCTTTGAGTTTGTAGAACATCTGTCCAATCCCTTCTGGTTTTTAGAGTTTCCATTGAGTAGGCAGGTGTAATTCTAAAGGTCTGCATTTATACATCGCTTGGATATTTTCCCTTGCAGCTTTAAATGTTCTTTCCTTGTTCTGTACGTTTAGTGTTTTGATTTTTATGTGTCATGGTGAATTTCTTTCCTAGTCCAGTTTGGTGTTCTGTATTTTGCTTGTACCTTAATAGACACCACATTCTTTAAGTTAGGGAAACTTGCTTCTGTGATTTTGTTGAAAGTATTTTCCAGGTCTTTGAGCTGGGATTCCTCTCCCTTCTCTCTTCCTATTATTTGTATATTTAATCTTTTCATACTGCTCCTTGCTGGATATTTTGGTCTCAGATTTTTTTAAGATTTGAAATTTTCTTTGACTGAGGTGTTCATTTCTTCTATCTTATCTTCAGTGCCTAAGTTTCTCTCTTCAATCTTTTGTATACTAAAATAGAAAACACTATCCTGAGTGAGGTAAGCCAGACCCAAAAAGAGGAACATGGGATGTACTCACTCATATTTGGTTTTTAGCCATAAATAAAGGACAGTGAGCTTATAATTCGTGATCCTAGAGAAGCTAAATAAGAAGGTGAATCCAAAGACAAACATATAGGCATCCTCCTGAATATTAACCTTCATCAGGCAATGAAAGGAGACAGAAACAGAGACCCACATTGGAGCACTGGACAGAAATCTCAAGGTCCAAATCAGGAGCAGAAGGAGAGGGAGCAGGAGCAAGGAAGTCAGGACCACGAGGGGTACACCCATACACTGAGACAATGGGGATGTTCTATCGGGAACTCACCAAGGCCAGCTGGCCTGGCTCTGAAAAAGCATGGGATAAAACCGGACTTGCTGAACATAGTGGACAATGAGGACTACTGAGAACTCAAGAACAATGGCAATGGGTTTTTGATCCTACTGCACATGCTGGCTTTGGGGGAGCTTAGGCAGTTTGGATGCTCAACTTACTAAACCTGGATGGAGGTGGGCGGTCCTTGGACTTCCCACAGGTCAGGGAACACTGATTACTCTTCAAGCTGATGAGGGAGAGGGACTTGATGGGGGAGGGGGAGGGAAATGGGAGGCGGTAGAGGGGAGGAGGCAGAAATCCTTAATAAATAAATAAATTTGAAAAAATCTTTTGTATACTGTTGGTGAGGCTTATCTCTGAGGTTTTTGTTGATTTCCTAAGTTTCTAATTTCCTGTTTGAACTCAGTTGGGTTTTCTTTAGTAATTCTGTTTCTACTTTCACGACTTGAACTGTTTTAATTACTTCATTACACTGTGACTTTAGACTTTATTAAGGAATTTAGTCTATACTCTTCAAGGTTCTTGAACATATTCACAATAGCTATTTTGAGGTCCTTATCTTATACTTTAGCTATACTGCATTCTTCAGGACCTGCTGTAGTAGGGTTGCTGGGTTCTGGTGGAATTGTTTTGTCTTTGATGCTAATGATTGCCTTTGCACTGCTGTCCAGGAATCCAGGTTTGAGATTCTAGTGTTGGTATCTGGTCTTGTCTTTCTTCCATTTCTTGTTGTTACTGTCTTCTATGTGTTCTGAACCTTCTAGAGAATCTTTTGCTCTTGATTTCGAGCTTTATTGTGTTGTGGCCAGATTAAATACAAGGTTTTTTTTCAGTTTTTCTGTATTTGTTGAGATTTGCTTTGTATCCCAATATGTGGTCTATTTCAGAGAAAATTCTATGGGATGCAGAGTAGGC
>NC_022027.1:41751615-41779521 GCF_000317375.1 Microtus ochrogaster
GTTTGACTGGAATATTCTGTAGATACCTGTTAAGTAAATTTAAAGACTGAGGTCAGTTAATTATGATTTTTGTTTACTTCTTATTCAATTGATTGGTATATTAGACAAAGTGAGGCATTTGAATCACCTACTATTACTTGATTGGGATTCATCTGAGGCTTGTTGTCCAAAAGAATACCTTTTATGAAAATGGGTGCAGTAACACCTATTTATTTTCTAGCCCCATTTGTTCAGAATACTTCTTTAAATTTTTTCACACTAAGATGGTGCCTAAGTTTAAAGATGAGTGGACTGTAGGCAAGAAAAATGGGGGCTTTTGTTTCCTCATTCATTCAACTCACTCATGCCTTTTGATTGTGAAGGTGACACCAATAATATTTAAAATTATTATTGAAAGGTATGCATTGACTGCTAATATTTTGTAACTATCTCTATTTGTATTCTTAGTCATAGTTTGTATTTCATTTACAGTTTTACTTGTTTTCTTTGCATACTCTTTTGAATATGCATATTCCTTTTCATAGTCCAATGTATTGCTTCTGGTATTCTACATAAGGATGGTTTGGCGCACATGAATTCATTGTTTCATTTTTCTTTGGTTTTTTTTTGTTTTGTTTTTTTTTTGTCTCTCTATGTAGCCTTGGCTGACCCGGAACTCACTGAGTAGAACAGGTTGGCCTGATACTCATAGAGCTCTACCTGACTCTGCCTCTCAAGTTCTGGAACTGAAGTTATGAACCACTATGCCCAGCTGTTTCACATAAATTCTTTTAGCCTGTTTGTATTATGGAAAGCTTTTCTTTCTTCTTTATCTATGGCAGATAGTTTTGCCTTGTAGAGTAGTCTGTATTGGCATCTGTGGTCTTTTAGGACTTGGAGGACTTTGCTTTAAACTCTTCTAGCTTTTTAAGTTTTTGTTAAGACATGAGCTGTTATTCTGATGTTTACCCTCATATGTAATTTATGGCTTTTCTCTTACAGCTTTCGACACCCTTTCTTTTTCTGTATAATTAGTGTTTTAACTATGATATACCATGGAGAGCTTCTTTCCTGGTCCTGTCTGTTTGATGCAGTCATGCCTCTTGTATCTATATGAGTATGTCTTTCCTTAATGGGTGTTTAAATTTTTCAATTCCATCGTCACATCAGCTTACATTTTTTTCAATATTTCTATATCTTCATTGAATCTAGTTTGCAAATCCTGAATTGTCTTTTTTACTTTATTCAGCCATGAGGGTTTGTTGAACTTCACTCAGGGGTTTATTTTTATCCTCTTGAACTTTATTTGTTTCATTGTATCTTCTTTAAGTGCCTTGAATTCATTGATCATGTTTATAATTTTTTCTTTTAAATTCTCTGCCCCGATGTTACCATTTGAGCAGATTTTACAGGACTGGTGGTCTTCTGGGGAGACACATTGTCTAGGACTTTCATATTGTTTGTGATTTTTTAATAGGAATGTGGCATGCAGATTTAATTAATTGGTTATGTGTTTCATACAAGGTTCTGTCCTGCCTACATTGGGAGGAAATTTGGTTTTGTTTTTGCTGTTGCCAAAACTTAGTTGATCCACAGCAATAAGACAACTCACGATCAAGGGGATACAAATAGGAAGTGAAGAAGTCACAGTATCTTTATTTGCAAGTGATTTTATACATTAAGGGCCCTAAAAATTCTACCAGAAAACTCCTACAGCTGGTAAACTCTTTCAGTAAAGTAGCAGGATACAAAATTAATACACAAAATCAATAGCCTTCTCACATGCAAGCGACAGTGAGAAAACATTAGGGAAACAAAACCTTTCACAATAGCATCAAAAAAAAATCCTCGGTGTAATTCAAGACAAGCAAGTGATATAATAAAATATCATATAATAAAAACTTGAGGATACTAAAGAAAATAACAAAAGACAGAAAGCTTTCCCATGCTCACGAATCAGTAGGATTAATATTGTAAATATTACTGTCCTACCAAAAGCAATATACAGATTCAAGGCAATCCCCATCAAAATTTCAACACAATTCTTCACAGATCTTGAAAGGACAATTCTCAGCTTCATGTGGAAATACAAAGAAATTTAGGATAGCTAAAACAATCCTGAAAAAATAAAGGAATTGCTGGAGGTATCACCATCCCCAAATTTAACTTGTACTAGAGAGCTATTGGCATAAAAACAGAGGTGCTCATCAATGAAACAGAATTGAAGACCCAGACATAGTTCACACACCCATGGATATCTGTTTCTTTATAAGGAAGCCAGAAATCCATACTGGAAAAAAGCATCTTCAACAAGTGGTCCAACTGGATGAGTGTATGTAAAAGAATCCAAACAGAACTACTCTTAACAACCTGAACAAAACTCAACTAAAAATGGATCAAGGACCTCAACATCAGGTCATATACATTGAATCTGATACACAAGAATGTGGGGAAGATCCGTGAACACATGGACACAGGAAAAAATTCTGAATAGAATGTCAATAGTACCAGCACCAAGAATAATTAATAAATATGACCTCATAATACTTCTGTATGACTAATGATATCCTCATATAGACAGAGCAGCTGAATAAATAATGGAGAAAGGTTTTTACCAACTATATATCCAATAGAAGGTTAATATCTAACTATATAAAGAACCCATAATACTGGACATCAAGAAAACAACTAACCCCATTTAAACAACGGAATACAGATCTAAACAGAGAATTCTCAAGAGAGAAAACACAAATGTTGACCTTGGTGAGCTCCCAATAGATCAGCTCCACTGTCTCAATGGGTGGGTGCACCCCTCGTGGTCCCGACTTCTTTGCTCATGTTCTCCCTCCTTCTGCTCCTCATTGGGACCTTGAGAGCTCAGTCCAGTGCTCCAGTGTGGGTCTCTGTCTCTATCGCCATCCATCACCAGATGAAGGTTCTATGATGATATGCAAGATATTCGTCAGTATTGCTATAGGATAGGATGGTGTTCTGTGACGGAAAAAGCATGGGATATAACTGATCTCTCTGAACATGGCGAACAATGAGGGCTGATGAGAAGCTAAGGACAATGGCACGGGGTTTTGATCCTATGTAATGTGCTGGCTTTGTGGGAGCCTAGCCAGTTTGGATGTTCACCTTCCTAAATATGGACGGAGGGGGGAGGACCTAGGACTTACCACAGGGCAGGGAACCCTGACTGCCCATTGGACTGGAGAGGGAGGGGGAGAAGAATGGGGGAGGGGGAGAAGGGTGGGAGGAGGGGGGAAAGGGTGGGAGGAGGTGGAAACTTGTTTTTTTTTTCTTTTCTCAATAAAAAAAAAGAATTAAAAAAAACACAAATGTTGAGAAACACTTAAAGAAATTTGCAACATTTTTAGTCATCATGGAACACCAATTCCAAAACTACTTCAGGATGGAGGTGATGGTCCTTGGACTTCCCACAGGGCAGGGAACCCTGATTGCTCTTTGGGCTGAGGAGGGAGGGGGACTCGATTGGGGGAGGGGGAGGGAAATGGGAGGCAGTGGCGGGGAAGAGATGGAAATCTTTAATAAATAAATAAATAAAGTGAAGAGAAGAGGGAAAAAAAGAATAACCAAGATCCATAAAACAAATGACAGCTCAGGCTGTCATTTACTCAGGATACTGAGTAAATGGAAGACTCACCCATCGCTGGTGTGAGTGCACACTTGTATAGCCAATATGGAAATCAGAGTGGCAGTTCCTCAGGAAGCTAGAAATAGATCTACCTCAAAATGCAGCTATACAGCTCTTGGGTACACACTCAAAGGATTCGACATCTTTCCACAGTGACATCTGTCCAGTCGTGGCCACTGGTGCTCTATTCATAATAGCCAGAAACTGGAAACAACTTAGATGTCTGCCAACAAATAAATGGATAAAGAAAATGTGATACATTTGCACAATAGAATATTATTTAGCTTAGCTTTAAAAAATCATGAGACTCACAGTTATGAATGAAACTAGAAAAAAATCATGGTGAGTGAATTAAGCCAGACATAAAAAGGCAAATATAGTATATATTCACTCATATATGGATGCTAATTGTGAAAACCTTCAACATGCATGCTTCAATCAATATAACCACAGAGGTTAGACATAGAGTAAGGAATTAGGGGAGAGGGATGGACCTCCCTAGTAAAAGGAAGTGAAATATATAGCTATAGATGGGTATGGGAAGACTGTAATGTGGGGGGATCAAATAAAAAGGGTGGGAGAGGGTATACAGGGAGAAACAGCTAAAACTAAGGACTATTTGAAGAGACATATGAAAACCTAATACAGTAGAAGCTTCCTGAAATATATACATATATAAAAGAAATCTAAATGGAATCACCAAATAACAGGAGAAGAAAGGCCACAACTAGACATCTCTCAGTTCCAGTTCCATATAATATAGTTCTTAGTTAAAGGAGCTACATGGAAAGTCCCAAATAGCCCAAGCTATTGCAGTAGCTATTGGTTGCTCTCCACAAACTGATGGTAAGGCCTATCACTGAAGACAACATCTACGTAACTCACTGAACATAGAGAAATCAAGTTGGTAGATACATAGAGCATTCACCCTTCTGACTAGTTTTCACGGTATTTGGAAGGTACCCTCTGTTCTACCAGAGGAGAAAGGTGAGCACCAACACAGCTACAAACCCTTCTATCTTGTGACTTGCAAGACACACTGGTGCAATAGTGACAAAGATCTTGTAGGAGTAACCAAATGATAGTACATTTGATTTAAGGCTCACCTCATAAGACAGAACCCATCCCCAATACTGCTCAGGTGGCTAAGAACCTGAGACTAGTTAGGCCAGAGAGCTAGAATGGAAATAAATGCTACTCTTCTGCTAAAGGATTCTGCTGTTCTCATAGGTCAGTGTCTTGCTCAGCTATCATCAGAGAGCCTTCCTCCTACAGTAGATAGGAACAAGTACAGAGGCCCACAGCTAGACAATGTGCAGAGGGTCAAAGACCTCCAAATACTCAATCCTACATGGGATGTCTCCATTATATCATTGCCCTTAGAGCTCAGGAAATGCTGCAGAAGAGGAAGCAAAAGATTGTAAGAGCCAGTGGGATTAAAGGTACCAAGAAAACAAGACCTTCTAGACACAACAAGGTTTATACCCAAATGAAATCACAGAGACTGTGGCAGCATACACAGGGCCTGCATGGGTCTGGACCTGATGGGATCCCAGTACTGAGAGCAGAAGTGTACACAATACCCCATCCATAATCCATAAGATAGCTCCAATTGATAACTACTCATAAAAGAAAAATTATATTTCTCCAATGGAGTCTCACTGGGTATACAAACAACAATTAAAAGCAGGACCCATGCCCAGCAGTAGATGGACAACACAAAACAAACTTGGTGCTATTTTTTTGAAGGTCTTTGTTTTATAATTTTTCATCTGGGCATTTTTTTTACTTTTTTGCTCATATATTACGGTTTCATTGTGTTTTTATGGGATTTCTGAGTTTGTGCATGTGTGTGGATGTGTGTGTTCATCTGTGTGTATTTCTTGTACTTCTTTGTTCTCTTTTTCTGTTTGTTTGTTTTCGTCCTTGTTTTGTCCTATTCTGATTTGTTTTTATTTTATCTTATTTTATTTTTAGATTCCTGTTTGTTTTATAATGAGAGAGAGAAAGAGTACAGATATGCATGGGTGGGGAAGTGAGGAGGATCTGGGAGGAATTGAGTCAGAATAGATTGATAGAAAAACATCTATTTTCAATTAAAAATAAGAAGTCAAAATTTTCCTATAACTAAGTGAAAGTGGAAAAAGAACACACAAAGCCTCAGGGACATATTAAAAGCGATCTTAAAAGGTAAATGTAAAGCTCTAAGCACATACATTAAAAAAAATCAGAAACCACACAAATAAATGACTTAGTGATTCAACTCAAGATCTGGAAAACAAAAACAAAGTAAACCCAAATCCAGCATATAAGAAGAAATTTTTTTTCTTTTTTTTTATTGAGAAAAGGAAAAAGAAAAACAAGTTTCCCCCTCCTCCCAGCCTCCCATTTCCCTCCCCCTCCTCCCACCCTTCCCCCCAAATAAAGAAGAAATTTTTAAAATGGCATAAATTAATGAAAACAGAAAGAAAAATATAAAAAGATTCAGTAAACCTAAGAGCATAATTTTTGATAAAAAAAAACAAAATTGACAGACTCTTAGCTGAATAAACTAAAAGAAATAAAAAGGCAAACTAAATACAATTAGAAATGAACAAAGAAGCAGAAGAGCAGATACCACAGGAACTCAGAAAGTTAAAAAGAAATATGTTAAAACCCACTCTCCACCTGAAAACATACATGCAAGCAACATTATATGTATTAGGCAGATTATATTTAGGAATAACAATTGGTGGGGCAGAAAAGAAGCAATAAACTTAAAGGAGAGAAGAGAGAAATATGAAATGGCTTAGAGGAAGGAAAGGAAGAGAGAAATATATTAAATCTCAAACATTTAAAAAATCCATTAAACTGGAAAACCTACAATAACTGGATAAATTTCTAGAAACAACTGCATGACCAAAATTAAACTAAGAAGAGACCAACAACTTAAATAAACACATAACAAATACAAAGATTTTAAAAATAATAAAAAGTCACCTAACCAAAAAAATTCCAAGGATGTTCAATCATACGACAAGAACATTTGTTCAACTATGTCCATAGCAGCATTATTTGTAATAGTCAGAATCTGGAAACAACCTAGATGCCCCTCAACCAAAGAATGGATTTTAAAAAGTGGTACATTTACACAATGGAGTACTACTTAGTGGTGGAAAAAAAATGATACCTTGAAATTTGCATGCAAACAGATGGAACTAGAAAAAAAATCCTGAGTGAGGTAACCCAGACCCAGAAAGATGAGCATGATATGTACTCGCTCATAAGTGGATAAAGCAAAGGACAACGAGCCTATAGCCCACGACTCCAGAGAAGCTAAGAGAAACATACATAGATCCCCCTGGAGGGGAACTATACAAGATCTCCTGAGAAAATTGGAAGCATGGGGGTAGGGGAAGAAGGGAGAGCAGAAAGGAAGTAGGAGGGAAAAGGGGGAGAAGGAGGAACTTGAGGAAACAGGATAATCAAGATGGGGGGAAGACAGAGACAGAGAGTAAGAAAAGAGGTATCTTGATTGAGGGAGCTATTATGGGGCTAGCAAGAAACCTGGCTCTAGAGAAATTCCCAGGAATCTTCAAGGATGAACCCAGCTAAGACCCTAAGCAATAGTGAAGAGGGTGCCTGAACTGGCCTTGCTCTGTATTCAGATTGATGTCTATCTTTAATGTCACCAATAGAACCTTCATCCAGCAACTGTTGGAAGCAGAGGAAGAGATCCACAATGGAGCACTGAGCTGAGCTCCCAAAGTCCAATCAAAGAGTGGGATGAGTAAGAATATGAGCAAAGGGGTCAAGACCATGATGAGGATACCCACTAAAAAAGCTTACCAGAGCTAATGGGAGCTCACCAACTCCAGACTGACAGGGAAGGAACCAGCATAAGACCAAACTAGGCCCTCTGAATATAGGTGACACTTGTATGGCTGAGGCAGACTGTGGGACCACTGGCAGTGAGACCAGAATTTATCCCTACTGCTTGTATTGGATTTTTAGAACCCATTCTCTTTAGAGGGATACCTTGCTCAGCCTAAACATAGTGGGGAGGGTCTTGGTTCTGCCTCAAAGCAATGTGCTAGATTTTGTTGACTCCCCATGGGAAAGCTTACCCTCTCTGAGGAGTGGATAGGGTGGGGTGGGGAGGTAGGTGGAGGGAAAAGGAGGAGAGAAGGGAGTGGGAAGTGGGATTGGTATGTAAAATGAGAAAAGATAGCTTTTTTAAAAAAAAAAGTAACAAAAAAATCCAAGTCCAGATGGAGTCACAGCAAAATTTATCCAGACTTTCAAAGAAAAACTACAACCACTGCTTCTCAAGATATTCCAATAGATGGGTGGATAGAGAGATGATAGATAGATAGATAGATAGATAGATAGATAGATAGATAGATAGATAGATAGACAGATAGATAGAAATGGAAGGACCAGTTCCAAACGCTCATGAAACAAGTATTACTTTGATTCCAAAACCAAGGAAAGCCAAAGCCAAAGTAAGAGAGCAAAGGGCCACTGTCCCGAAGACCATAAGTTCAGAACCTTTTGTTAAACACTTACAAACTAAGTTCAGGCATATACCAATATATCATTCAACAGAAACGAATAGGCCTTACCCCAGAGACGCAGGGATGGTTAAGTTAGTAAATGTAACAAGCAATAGAAATTGACCTGATCACATGATCATCCCAGTAAATTCAGAAAAGCCCCTTATAAAATCCAGCAAACTTAATGACAAGACTTCTAAAGAGAACAAGACTGGAGTGAGTAGTCCTAAACATAATGTTATGTGTGACAAACCCAAAGCTAACACCATCCTAAGAGAAAAAAGTTGAAGCAATCCTATTATAATCAGAAATGAGACAGGAATGTATATAATCCCCACTCCTTTCCAGTATAATGTTTGAAGCCTTTGGAGTAAAGAAAAGAGAGAAAGAAATTAAAGGGATACAAATAGGAAAAGAATTATGTATTTATCTCTATTTGCAAATGATACGATATTATACATATGAGAACACTGCTAGAAATGATCAATATTATTACCAAAGTGGTAGGGCACAAAATCAACACATAAAATCAATAGCCTTTCTATATATCAATACAAACATGCTGAAAAAGAGCATAGAAACGCATTTATTTATAACAGACTAAAAATACCTCATAATAAACCTAACCAAGGAGATTAATGACCTTTATAATAAAAATTTTAAACCCCTGAATAAACAAATTGAAGACGACACTAGAAGATAGAAAACCTCCTGTGCTAATGGATTGGTAGAATATTGTGAAAATGACCATATTACCAAAGCAATTTACAGATCTAATACAATCTCAATCTAAATTCCCACAAAATTCTTCACAGAAACAGAAAAAGAATTCTAAATTCCATATGGAACCACAATATACACTAAATAGCCACAGTAAGCCTGAGCAAAAGTATAATGCTGAGGGGATTATAACTCCAATTTTACAGAGCCATAGCAATGAAAAAAGCATGAGAATAGCACAAAAATAAACATGTAAATCAACTGAAGAGAAGACTCAGTCATAAATAAGCATATGTAATTACAATCACTTAATAGTAAACAAAGATGCCAAAAGCACTGGGGAAACTAGATGCCTATAATATAGAAGAATGACATTAAATCCATACTACCACCCTGCTCAAATGAACCAATATCAATAGGAAATCTTAGACTCTGAAACCACTAGAAACAAACAAAGTACCATACAAGATACTGACACAAGAAAGGACTTTGTGAATGGAACTTTATATGCTCAATTATTAATGCCAACAATTTACAAATGGGTCCTGATAAAACTAAAAAGTCTGTACATCAAGGTAAACAATCAAGTGAGAAGAACCCCAGAGTGAGAAAGAATCTTTGGTAATTATATATTCAAAAGAGAATTACTATCTAGAACATACAAAGAAGTTTTTAAAAAGAATCAAGAAAACGGACAATCCAGCCCCTGTTCCCAAAAATGAGTTGTAGATGTGAACAAACTACTATAAAAGAAGAAAAAAGAGAAGGAAGAAAAGAAGGGAGAGAGGGAAGGAGGGAGGAAGGGAGGGAGATGGAGGAGGGAGGAAAGAAAGAAGGAAAAAGTGGTTAAGAAATATCTTTTACTTCCGTGCTCCCCTATCCAACCTTCCTTTATCCCAATCCTCCTTTTTCCCCAAGTTCCCCCCATCCTCCCCTTCTCCCTTTTCTCTCCCCATCTCCCCTTATCCCCATCCCACCCCATCCCGAAGATCCCAATTTTCTCCCCGGCAATTTTGTCTACTTCCCATAGCCAAGAGGATAACTATATGTTTTTCCTTGGGTTCACCTTCTTACTTAGCTTCTTTAGGTTCAACAATTGTAGACTCCGTGACCCTTATTTATGGCTAGAAACCAATTATGAGTGAGTACATCCCATGTTCATCTTTTTGGGTCTGGGTTACCTCACTCAGGATAGTGTTTTCTATTTCCATCTATTTGCATGCAAAATTCGAGAAGTCATTGTTTTTACCGTAGCGTAGTACTCTAATGTGTATATATTCCACACTTTCTTCATCCATTCTTCCATTGAAGGGCATCTAGGTTGTTTCCAGGTTCTGGCTATTACAAATAATACTGCTATGAACATAGTTGAACAAATGCTCCTGTCGTTTGATAGGGCATCTCTTGGGTATATGCCCAAGAGTGGTATTGCTGGGTCCAGGGGTAGGTTGATCCCGAATTTCCTGAGAAACCGAAACACTGATTTCCAAAGTGGTTGCACAAGATTGCATTCCCACCAGCAATGGATGAGGGTACCCCTTCCTCCACAGCCTCTCCAGCAAAGGCTATCATTGGAGTTTTTATTTTAGCCATTCTGACAGGTGTAATTAGTTAAGGGAGCCGCCACCTTAGGGTTGGCAAGAGACTTGAACCTAGAGTGGCTCCCAGGAGCCCAAGGCGATGTCCCCAGTTAGTTCATTGGGCAGATGAGGATAGGGAACCTGAAATGACCCTATCCTATACCAATACTGACGAATATCTTGCATATCACCATAGAACCTTCATCTGGTGATGGATGGAGATAGAGACAGAGACCCACACTGGAGCACTGGACTGAGCTCCCAAGGTCCCAATGAGGAGCAGAAGGAGGGAGAACATGAACAAAGAAGTCGGGACCACGAGGGGTGCACCCACCGAGACAGTGGAGCTGATCTATTGGGAGCTCACTAAGGTCAGCTGGACTGTGACTGAAAAAGCATGGGATAAAACCGGACTCTCTGAACATGGCGTACAATGAGGGCTGATGAGAAGCCAAGGACAATGGCACGGGGTTTTGATCCTACTTAATGTGCTAGCTTTGTGGGAGCCTAGCCAGTTTGGATGTTCACCTTCCTAGATATGGACGGAGGGGGGAGGACCTTGGACTTACCACAGGGCAGGGAACCCTGACTGCTCTTTGGACTGGAGAGGGAGGGGGAGAGGAGTAGAGGGAGGGGAAGGAAGGTGGGAGGAGGGAGAGAAGGGTTGGAGGAGGGGGAGGGAAATGGGAGGCTGGGAGGAGGCGGAAACTTGTTTTTTTTTTCCTTTTCTCAATAAAAAAAAAGAAATATCTTTTAAAGTGTTCATAGGTCATGCCTTTAATTCAGCCTCATAGAGGCAGGTGGATCTCTATGAGTTCCTGACCAGCCCTGTCTACATAGCAAGATCCTGTCTCAAAAGAAAAAAGTGTTCAGCATCCCTAAAATTCAGGAAAATGAAGGTTAAAAGTACTTTGAGATTCATTTACCTCAGTAGTAATGGCTAAATTGAAAGCAACCGCTGACAGCAACGCTGGCAGGATGTGGGGAAAGAGGAAACCTTAGTCATTGTTGGTGGTATTGAAAACCCATTATAGAAATCAACCTGGAAACAACCTAACTTCCCCTCTACTGAAGAATGGATAAGGAAAATGTGGTACATTTACACAATGGAATACTACACAGCAGAAAAATGATGATATCTTGAATTTTGCAGGAAAATGGATAGATCTACAAAACATCATATTGAGTGAGGTAACCAGACCCAGGAAGATAAATATCATATGTACTCACTAAGAAGTGGCTTTTAAGCATAAAGCAAAGAAAACCAGCCTACAATTCACAATCCCAGAGAACACAGACAACAATGAGGACCCTAAGAGAGACATACATAGATCTAATCTACATGGGAATTAGAAAAAGCCAAGATCTCCTGAGTAAACTGGGAGCATGGGGACCATGGGAGAGGGTTGAAGGGGAGGAGAAAGGAAGGGAGAAGAGCAGAGAAAAGTGTGTAGCTCAATAAAATCAATAAAAAAGAAAGAAATCAGAGCAGAGAATCCTCAAAAATCTCAAAATAGGGCCAGCTATGCCACACTTCAAAGTATGCTCAATGATTCAGTACCCTACGACAGAGATGTTTGCCATATTCTTTGATACTCTATTCATAATAGCTAGGAAATGGAATGAATGAATAATAAGAAGTGACACATTTGCATAATGGGACTCTTTTCAGTTATGAAAAGAGCTAAACTGTAAAATCCCCAGGTAAATGAATGCAAACTACTATACCAGTGAAGTAACTAGACCCAGAAGAACAAATACGCATGTTCTCTCTTCATCCATCCATCTCTTCATCGATCCAAATCTTTAAGTGTATAGTTTGGAATTACCATAGAAGCTAGGAAAATAGAAAGGGACCATTGGGGACAGCGAGGAGAGGAACTTCTAGAGAAGAGGAGAGCAGGACACAGGTGCTATGAAGGGAACAAGGGTAAATATCTAGAGGAGGGAACTAACAGGGAAGGGATGAGGGAGGATAATACAAAACACGGAGGGACAGAGAGGGACAAATAACACTAAAAGTGCTTGGAAAAGCCACAGAGAAACCTGATATTTCATAAACTTATGAGAGAGAGAATGAGTTAAATGAGTTAATAGAGTTAATCCATATAATGTGATAATGCTCTCTTCAGAAGCCAAACACACACACACACACACACACACACACACACACACACACACACACCAAAACCAGGCATGGGATCGCACCCTTGTGTTGTTGGTTGGGGAAAACAAGAGCTCACCAAAACAATATAGGCTATTGCCAATGGTCCTGGCTGCCTTCCAGAACTTGACCATATGACATGATTACTGACTACCACGTGACGGTTGATCAAGGAACTTGGAGAAATCAAGCTGGCACTGACTTGGCCTCTTCTCTGAGGCCTAGTGGTCATCTTGTTGAAAGGTGCTGCTGCTACACAAGCCACCAAGAGAGAAGAATTATCAACAGTCCTACCCAGCTGGAAATCCCGAGGCAGGGGGTCAGAAGAGAGAGACAGCATGACAGAGATCAAGAGACAGAGATACAGAATATTTTAGGGAAAAAAAAGAAAAGGAGAAAACAATTATCTTTACTTAATTTTTCATTTACAAAATACATTGGTATTATTTAAATATTTGTATCATAAAGATAATTGTTTTCAAGGACAGCTTTTTTCTCATTTATTCTTTGAAAATTTCATACATGTGTATTATGTATTATGCTTGTAACAGCCCCTTGTTTCTCCCTCCAACTCCCCCAGCACACCTTACCACATCCTTCTCTCAACTCTCCTAGAACTTCTTTTTCTTTTTGGTTGTTTTTTTTATTTTTGTTTGTCCATTTTTTGAGACAGGGTTTCTCTGTAGCTTTGGAGCCTGTCCTGGAGCTCGCTCTGTAGATCAGGCTGGCCTCGATCTCACAGAGATCTGCCTGTCTCTGGCTCCCGAGTCTGGGATTAAATGTATGCACCTCTTCCAACTCTCATATATATAAATGTGTGTGTATGTGTGTGTCCATATATTGGTGCGAGGCAATCCACCGATCATGGGTAGCCTACCTGTGGTTACAACACCAAAGAAAAATGGCTATCCCTCCCCACAGCTGCCAGCATTCTCAATAATAGCTCCTGAGATAGGGGTAAAGTCCTAATGAGCCACTCCCCATCAATGTGGAAAATCTGACCACTTGATCTTGTGCAACAAACCAAAGCTGCTGTGAATTCCTGAGTAAAAGAAAACAATATTTCACAGCACTCCTCCACATCTTTTATATTTTTGGTTGTGAGCCTAGCCTTTAACGGCTGAGCCATCTCTCCAGCTCTCCTCTACATCTTTATATTCTTTCTACCCCTTCTTCCATGATATTCCTTGGGTCTTGGCAGAACAGAGATGTTGATATAAATGTCTCATATGCAGAGCACTCTCAGTGCTATAGAGATTTGCATTGGTATGTGTAACATGAGGGCCTGCTTGTTGGGGTTTCTGTCCTGCCCAGTTCCCACAGCCGTTTGTTCCAAAGAAATCACACAGGGAATCTACATTAATTATAAGCTGATTGGTCCATTAGCTCAGGCTTCTTATTAACTCTTATAACTTACATTAACCCATTATTCTTATCTATGTTAGCCACATGGCTCGGTACCTTTTTTGGCTGGGTAGGTCACATCTTCCTTCTGGGCAGGACTGCAGAAGAATGGGCTTCCTTCTTCTCAGCATTCTCCTGTTCTCATTGCCCCACCTCTACTTCCTGTCTGGTTGTCCCGCCTATACTTCCTGCCTGGCTACTAACCAATCAGCATTTTTTTAAACATAATTGACAGAATACAGAATTGTCCCACACCAGGTATGGATCTTGGTTTATTGATATAAATTTAAGGTCAATTTTGTTATAATGTGTATATGTATATTTCTGTTTTTGATTAAGGTATTGTATTTGTGCAGCTCATTTAAAAATGTAATGTATAATTAAGAAATATAGGTTAATAGAAAATCATCTATAACAGTCAAGCCTCTAGTCATGTTAGTTAGATTTTATAGATATACAGAGATATATTTCAGTTAGATAGGTATTCTTCAAATTTTTCAGAGACCTTCAGAATCAGAATATGACATTTAAATGTTTTAATAACTTTGTGTGACTGTCCAGGCAGTGAGAAATCTCTGTCAATTCTAGAGTTTTGGAAGTTGCTTACAATGCACTTCCTGTTGACTTACGTACTATTATATCTTTCTGGAGTCTTTGATGGCGTTAAAGAATTGATAGTTATAGTTTTCCTTAGTTATAATAAAAGATTAAGTAGATATAAGTATTGTAACTATAATTCTTGCTTGATACCTGTTTTGTTATATGTAATTTTACTATGTTAAAGTTAAAGCCTTCCTGTTTATTAAAATAGAAAAGGGGAATTCTTCTGTCTATGTGTTGCTTTTATTGGCTAATGAATAAAGAAACTGGCCTGGCCGATAGCAAGGTAGAACTTAGTTTTAGTTGGGCCAGGAAAACTAAACTGAATGCTGAGAGAAGGAAGGCAGAGTTTAAAGAAGCCATGGAGCCACCACCAGAGACAGAGATGCAAAACTCTGCTGGTAGGCCACAACTTAATGGTGATGCACAGATTAATGGTGGTCAGTTAAATTAAGATGTAAGAGTTAGCAAATAATAAGCTAGAGCTAATGGACCAAGTAGTGATTTAATTAATACAGTTTTTGTGTGATTATTTTGGGGCTGAGCAGTCAGGAACAAACAAGTGGCTCTTTCCTACAACATCCCAGTTACTTATTCTTAGCACTTTTACCAGTGCAAGACTCTGTATTAATTAAATAAACATTCCTGTCAAAGGTTAAAATATCCCATATCTATAGGTATACATAATAATATTTCAAAGGCCATCTGACAGCAGAAATTTAGACAATTTAGAAAAATGACTCCCTTCTAGGGCCTGAGGCCTCCAAAGCCTGGACTTTTGACTAGGTTTACAGACCTAGGCAAGAATTACCTCCTATTAATAAGGTTTCAAATCCAGTCTTAAAGCAGTCGGTGGTCCCACTGCAGTCAGGCCACTGTTGTAGCAGGGAGCACATCTTGCCTGGCAGTCAGTATTGTAGCATGTGGGGTCCAGTGTTGGTAAGATCATTAGTGTCTTGTTTTCCATTTGGAAGTGTGAATACCACTTTTTAGCTCCAAGAAAACTAGACAACAGAGAGGAAGATTCCTTGTCAGCTTGAGACTGACCTATGTCCTACAACCAAAACACCTGATGGTCTTCAGCAATGTAATCTTACTATCTATAGACAAATAAGAGTAATAGAAATAGTCTAGGACATTTGCAGCTCTCTGAGGCCTCCCTTAATAGTAATTCATAGGGAGGTACCCCATGTCAAGCACTGAGGGATTCACTTAACAACCCATGTCTTCGGGGAGCAGTATTGAGTTTCTTATATAACATTATTTGAAGCTATTAGGTCTGCAGTTGGATATGAAGGTGTCATTCTTCCAAAATACCAGCTTCCTCAATGTTCCCTATAATTGGCACAATCTCTACTTTCCTAAAGTGCATACTGAGTCATCCCTTCTTCAGAAACTAGTCTCAGATGGTTATCCCATGTTATAAAATCATACCTTTGGGAAGACTAAGAGGGCAGAAAAAATTTGAAACAGGTGGTGCTCTATCTATATCCATATCATTCTTATCCATGTTGGTGCTTACCTTTTAAGTGACCCAACGACAACTTGCTAATCTTGTTTGATACTGATGTATCAAGTAACCAACTGAATAAAAAGAGTGAGGCAGAGTTGACTTCAGATCTGTTTGGTTCCAGGAGAATATTCTAAATTTTCTTCCTCTCCCAGAAAAGAATATGCACCAAAGATTTTCTGTAATTCTTGCAGAGGAATCAATTTAAATTTCTTTTTTTTTAAATGGTTATCTCTAGCCAATTATCCTCAGATGAAAATACCTAGAAAATTCCAAGAGGGAGAAAATTCACAAATTTTTCAGCATCTAGTTAACATTTTCATCTTTCCTTTCAAGCTCTAGAAGGTATTTTAGTGTTTCACTCTAGGGTGTATGTGTTGGTGGGGTGGGGATGGGAAATGACTTTTACCATGAAAAACATGAGGGTCAAAATCTTGAGAATGCTGGCATTAGGTGACTAGCTTTATGTATAGATAAACACTTGCACAAAACAGATAATGGCTTGTTTTCTACCTATTTTACATATATTTCCCCAAGCTCACCAAAATGATTGTCTTCAAAGCCGGTGTCCATTATCCCCTCACTGTCTTCCCTGCAATCGAGTTCTCTGAATAAATACAGGGGCTGAGTTACAATTTAAAATAACGAGACCCTACAGGCCCAGTGTTCTCACATGCAATAAAAGGGTGTGGGCTAATTGCAGGAGCACAATTTTTTTCCTGCATTTGCTTCACTTTGATTGGTGGATTGGTGCTTTAAATAAAGGTTTCTGATCTTTCTGGAATGAGAGACACAGAGAGAGCCCCAGGCACAGTCCAGAAAAAAATTAATTTACTTTTCTTAGAACTATTTTGATTGGCATCATCAGGCCTGAGAGCACAGTGAATGTCAGCATCTAAGGTAAAATGTGATTTTCTCATTTCCATATATCTGCTGTAAATTCTCTTTTCCTCTCTCCAGATAACCTTTACAAAGAAAATTTGTCTTCATTTATTAAAAGATGCTGAATAACAGTCTATTTCAACCGCTAGAATGTTCAATAATACCATTCAGCTAAGAAAATAAACTTATTTGTAAAACTTTTTAAAAATGTTTGTGACTATTAGTGACGTTGTCTAATGTATAAAAGTCTGGAGGATGACCACATGTGCCAATCAGATGTGCATTCATGCCCAAGTAAAGGGCCTTTTGAACTTACAAAATATCATTTTTGTAATAAGATTATTCATTTTAGGAAGAAAAATTACTAATATCAAAGGGGATAAATATACTCAACTTTAACTTGAAAGCTCTAAGTGTTGAAATGGTTCTGTATTATTAGACTGTATTTTAAATGGATTTCAAATTTTATCTGAGTTTAAACAAAGAATAAAATTCTGTGAATGGTGGTTGCTAGACCCATTTTATGAATAGCACTTAAAGAATATTCCTGGAGGTTACTCTTAAATGTTCATTTAGATTGTAGCTTCATAAAGACAAGTACTCAGCTACATATTTTAACTGTTCATCATTTCATCCCAGGAACCACTTGTATAGCAACACTGTGCTTTGTAGTTTGTTGTTGTTTATTGTTTATTTGCTTTTTTTTACCTGATTGTCTTTAGAAGAACCGACACTCACTCTTAGAAATATATATTGACCATTATGAATGCAATTCTACCTGATGTAATTTCCTAACCCAACTGTGTTTTAGATTCCACTTTTCAAAATGAAGGGCCTGATTCTGTTCCTGTCCCTAGTGAAAATGAGCCTGGCAGTGCCGGTAAGTCTGTCCCAGGGGATCTCTCAGGCTCCCGAGTCTGACTGACTAAAGAAATCTTGGGGAGACAGTCTGAGGGTCCAGGCACAAACTCACTTGATATAATACACTGTGTAGCTCCTGGTCAATCCAAAATTGCAGTGGCCAGACATCCACCTTATCCTCTAAAAGCAATAAGGCAAATACAATTTTTCTACTCCAAACAATATTTTAGAATATTTCAGAGACAATTTTTATGTCTCCTTTCACTCTTTGAAAAGTTAGCAGACTAAATTATCATAGTTCTCATTATGCTATTTTATTATCAAGTTCCTTGCTATCATATGAAATTGAAAACACAAAAAAAAATCTCTTAGGGGGAAAAGTATATGTCTGTTTGTATTAGCAACATTACAAGGTTATTAAATTAAAGCACGTAGTTTCATGTAAAGCTTGTAATTAGTTGGCACATTTAGTAATTCTACCATGCAACAGGAATTTCTAAATGAAAGAAAAATTGAGGGGGCTACCGAACTTGGTGTTGTATGATAACTGAGACTGGGGTCGACTTCAGCCATCCATCAATAACCTAAAACATTGGCATTCTTTCAACATATAGTGATTCACATTTGAGTAGTGCAGAGTCACACTGAGGAGTGGGGAAAATCACTTGTTTGCCAAGTGTCTACCCATCAGAGCAGATGTTTCTGCTTTTAATTCCCCACAGGAAATGTATCGCTGTCTATTTATCTCCATGTAAATAATGCTCCTCTTCAATTCACGACTTGGAGCAGGTATACGCAAACTACTTTGTCCTGTAGCTAGAGCTCTTTAAAATGTGGAATTAGGACACTTAAAAATGAGGGTGAAGGTGGCTCTGCTCTCAGAATATCCCCAAATTCTGAACATCTTCTGGTATCCACGCTGCACACAGGCTCACAAAATCTCTTTCCTTGTCTTCACAAATTCATTTGTTTCTCTACCAAAAGTGTTTACTGCCCATTTTAGTGGCTTTCCTTTAACATACGGCCAAAATGAAGTATTTGGAAAAATTTGCACCATGACTCAGAAAGTAGGGTTGTACTTGTATGTAAAAGTTAAGGTCTAAAAAGGTACAGAATGAAAGCCTCTTATTAATGAAGGAAAGGGATCCCAATGTTCCATATATGTGAGATGAATGGGCAGTCAAACAAAAAGGTACTTGTAGTATAAATGAAAGAAGGAAAAACTACAATCTCAACACTAGGTAAATGAGAATATCCATGAAATCAAAATTCTCAAAATTCCATTTTCTGGAAGGTAAGGTAGCACAGAATTGATCAAGAAAAAAGGAAGCTGGGAATATTGTGAATTAGAAGCCAGCCTTGGCTACATAACAAGTTCAAGGCCATCCTGAGCTAAATCCCATAAGCTTGTCTAAAATAAATAAGTAAATAATTTTTAAAAAACTTTAAACTTAAAAATCTAGTTTCTCTAATTCTACTCTTCCCATCTCCACCCACTCTTGGACACTGGTATTGGTGCATATTAATATATGAAAAAATTAAAAATGCTTAGAAAGAGAAGTATTTTATATTTTTAGAAAGCTACTTTTAAATATGCTTTACAATAGCATAGTACTTGGTACTGGAATGTTTTTTATTCGCAGAAAAAATATCCATTATATGATCAAAAAGAGTAAAGATATAATTTTATTATTTCTGTTTATGTCAATGTGTGTGTCTGCGTGTGAGTCTGTGCACATGAGTGCAGGTGCCTGAAGAGATCAGAGGCATCAAATCTCCTAGAGCTAGCATTACAGATGGTAGTGAGCCATCTGACATGAATGTTGGAAACCAAACCCAGGTCTTCTGGAAAAACAACAGGTGCTCTTAACTGCTGAGCCATATATCCAGACCATGACCTTAACGTTTAAACACAGATCTATGAATAATCTTTAAATAATAGCACAGAGGCCTTTTGAATGGGAGGCAAGAAAAGGTCACATAACTTTTCTCAATACATAACGTCATACCATATCCCGTAGTCAAAAGCACAGACATTCAGCACAAGAAAATTCAGCTTATGTATCTCTTTTGCTTTTACATTTAGTCATATTTAAGACTATAAAGAACTCTTGTGTTTTGTTTCCTTATATATTTCTCATTGTAAATCAGTTTCCTTTAAGAGCAACACAGTATTATGATGAACACAAAAAAAAAATTACTAACTATAACAATTTCTCCAGATGACTTGAATTCTTCATTCTGTTTGAAAAACCAAATCATCTGAGTAATAAACCAATATGGTAGCTTCTCTGCTAGAAGCTCCATTCATCAGTGATCTCCTACTACAAACATGCATTTGGAGAAGTTTCTTAGCAAATATCTCAAGATCATTCCTATTTCTATTTAGGCATTTCCTCAACAACCTGGGGCTCCAAACATGGCACCTCCTGGCATGGCTAGTTTGAGCCTTGAGGTACGTACCATTAGTTATTTTATATATTATATTTTATATATTAGTCATATATATATATATACAGTGTCTATACTAGCATGTTTCTGATTGTATATAGATATGACATATTGTTTATCACTCTTCCTAGTCCAGAAATCTTTGGCTGTCATTCAGAGAATTTCTAAAATATTAATGTTATTCATTACAATTTTATCTTATGAATGCCACTTCAGTTTTAAACTCTGAGATACTTTAAGTTTTAGTTCATTTATATGGGAATCAAAGCAACACTAGTAATTAATACTTAATGTATGTACATTAACTACTGTAGCAGTTGAAACATATTATTCTGTAGTTGGAAAGAGCTTTCCTTTAGCTCTGCTGCATTTATCTTAGACAATAAAGCTCTCATGACACAAGCATACTTGCACAAAGTTTAGCTGTTAAGAAAGTTCCTCCTAGTAGCATTAACATTAGTTTAGAAAAACACAGTAAAACAGGAAGGCTTTATAATGAAAAAGCTAACAGAAAGTACCTGTGGGATGGTAAGTATCACAATTTTTCACAGAGTTAATTTTGTCATCTGAGAGCAGTCAGTACATATACGGGCCAGATAGTTATTTTTCAAGGAAAGCTA
Source organism: Microtus ochrogaster (assembly GCF_000317375.1). Lineage (NCBI taxonomy): Eukaryota > Metazoa > Chordata > Mammalia > Rodentia > Cricetidae > Microtus > Microtus ochrogaster. Next base: position 41,772,580 of record NC_022027.1, read on the forward strand.
ACTTCATTGAGGTTCTCCCTCACGTTTAAGCTCAAATTCAATGCAAGCAACATTATTCTTTTCCTATTTAAAAGGTGACTCTAGGCCAGGCATGTAGAGTTCACCTGTAATCCCAACAAACAGGAAGACTGAGGCAAGAAGGGTAATCATGAGTTGGAGACCAACTTGGGCTCTACATGGAGACCCATTCTCAAAAAAAAAAAATTAAATTTACTTTCTATAGAAATAATTGTATTCTTAGCAGTCTACCTAGATACTACCTCTTACAATGTTTAATATCTATTATATTGAGGTCCTTTTTGGCTGGGGGGGAAGAAGTGAGAGTTTATTTGTATTACCTGTTTTTCCAAATTCTTTTTCAGGCTGATTTTGTAAAATAAATAAATTAAAATAATTTAAATGAGAAAAAAAGAGTTGATAAATCAACATTCTCATAAATGTTCTTGTATTGAATGTGCTATTAAATGAGCTATTTTCCTATGTCTCAATTTGACACAACTAGTATTTTCCCATGTAATGAATGGCAAAAGCAAGCTCAATATTTTCACAGACTGACCATGTCAACAGCAAAGCTAGTCTACATTTCTTTCTTTCAGTGATAATTTGTGTCTGCTTTAGATTTATTCAAGTTGACCTACCCCAAAATTTGTTTTGATAATATTAAACATCATAAGAAATCAATTGTGCTATATGGACATCTAACATATGTTAGAACACTAACCCACCTTTTTTTTATAGACAATGAGACAGTTGGGGAGCTTGCAGGGACTCAATGCGCTTTCTCAGGTAACTATTGAAGATGAATGAGATCTTCACGAAACTTTATTTTCAAATATTTATTATGAATATTCATGGATGGAGGCTGTGACAGCAACAGCACAGTAATTGAGAACATTTGTTTATTAATTGACAATACCTAAACATTAAGAGAAGAAATGAATGATTTAAAGAGACTACAATAAAACAAAGTGTGATCGCACACATGGGCCTCACTCCTTCAATCCCAGGGGCTGGAGACTACAGCAGCAAGAATGCTGTGCATTCTGAGCCAGCCTGGGTTACACGGTCAGTGTGCAAAGACGAACTAGAGTAGCAGAGATATGTGAAGGCAAAGGAAAGTAAAAACACTATGTCCAGCACTCAGAAGACTGAAGCAGAAAGACTGCAAGTTCAAGACCAATCTAGTGACTGGTGTACTATAATCCTGTCTCAAAACACCAAAAAAATCAACCATCAGAATGCATGCAGTGAATTTCCTTAAGGAAGACAAAACCATTTCTTACACTAATAATTTTGTTAAATGGCCCCAAACACAAATCCCCAATTGCTAAATCTGAACCAAGAATATGGTATATTGTAACTTGGCCCAGAACATAATTAACTTTTGTTAGAAGGGAAAATTGATTTAGCCATTTTATATCAAGCAGTATCGCTTTTCTTTTTGTTCCTATCTCCTAATACTGAAGCATATGTATGTTTTCCTCCTTCCTGTCAGTATTCCAGACTCGGCTTCGGGAAAGCACTTAATACTTTATGGCTGCATGGTCTCCTCCCACCGCATAGCTCTTTTCCATGGATAAGACCAACAGAACACGAAACCCAACAGGTAAGCTAATTGCATCCATGTGTTCAAACTCCAAGCTTCAAGATCTTTTCCTACTTCTCTTCTTGAAATTGATACCTACTAGCAACAGATACAAATTAGTAATAAATAAAAAAACTGTCCCCTAGTACCAAATAAATAAACTCCTATAACTGCTGTTACTCAGGAAATTTCTCAATTTTAAAACAAATTTGCATTTTTAAATAGCCTCTGAAGTAAGAGATCCACAGTAAAGACATCAGTAACAATAAAAAACCTCAGAAATAAAAACATATTATACACTGGACAATATACATTTTCATCAAAATTTCCTAAATAATTACCTAAAGACCAAATGACAATAACCATCCTAAATGACAAACACCATGAGAGAAACCAATAAATATATCAATCTGTCAACTGTAATTTACTAGGTTCCTAATAAGCATATCGTCCAAACCGTGGTTTGGGGATAAAAAACAAGGCTCATGATGGAACATATTTAAGGTGTTAATTGAGATAGTAGTAATGAATGCTATAGAAGCTGATGCATGGGCAATGGCTGAAGACAGAAGCAGAGCCAAGTTAATATGAGACTTCCAAACCAGTTCTAGCAATTAACCTACAACTAATATGTATCCAATCACAAATAATTTCCAAAAACATACAAAAAGATCACATGGTAGTCCAACAGTTACTTTTAAAACTACATGGATTTCCATATCAGCATTATCTACAAGGCCACACCGGCCACAGAAATTAGTTACCAGTGGTCATCTCTTCACTTGGTTGTTTCCAAAGTACATTTATGATAAAAAAAAAAAGTTTGAGTATTTTAAAAGAATTTATCCTTTTATTAAGCCACAAAATATATTAAGTACATACCCATATACACTGAGCACTTATTAGTAGCCATATTAATACAGGGGGAATAAAGATAAGATATTGTTCTCTGTCAGTTGACTTAGGGAGAAGTTTGTGACAAATTCTATAATCTAGTAAGAAAATGGTGAAATAAAGATATACAGCTAGTGGTGGTTACCCAGAGGAGAAAAATGAGTCATTCTACCAGAAAGTTCAGACACATAGATTTCTGCACCCCAAGAAACAATGGTCCCATCAAATCAAGAGGGGTAAGTACACTTAAAACTTTCCCAAGTGCACTGCCTCCACCTCCTGCATAAACTCTGCTTCGAGACTACTCCCTTCCAAACAGCAAACATCCAAGCACTTTGCTGTAGAAATTCTAGGCACCATGGTTCAATGAACCATCTCTTTCTGACATTCTTTTCAAATTTCTCTACAGTATGAATATTCTTTGCCTGTGCATCCCCCACCTCTCCCATCACAGCCATCCCTGCAGCCTCACCAGCCAGGACTGAAACCCTTCCTCCAGCCCACTGCAGCAACTGGTGTCCAGGTCACACCCCAGAAGCCAGGGCCTCAGCCTCCAATGCACCCTGGACAGCTGCCCTTGCAGGAAGGAGAACTGACAGCAGCAGATGATCAGCCGCAGGACGTGCCAGCAGAGAACACACCAGCACCTGAGGTAACTCTCTGACAGCAGAGCAGGATCACCCAAACACAACGAAAGGAAAATTAACTGAAAGGACGTAATTAAATACTCATCTCTCTTGGGCCTAAAACACTAAAAGATGAATACTCTGTTAATATTCTTTCATGAGACATCTATATCCATTTCTAATTCTTGCTATCAGCAATGGCACAGATTCCAAAAGATCTGCATCTCTAAACTTGTCCTGATAGAACCTTCTCTTTGGAATAAGACAGTCCAGAGACGTCCAGGCTCACTACCTTGGGTTTTTCAGTGTTGATAATACTTAGCACAGTAATTGTTCCCTCTGCATAACAAAAAGAATATTGGATTATTATATTTTTGCAGATAAAACGCAGATGTGCAAGATTACCTTGTAATGATGTAAAGAAAAGAACAATGGACAGAAAAAGAAAGGTGCCATGCAGCTACCAATACTATGTAGCAGGCATTAATATTCCCTCCTATCACTCTGACTACAACCCTAAAAAGAGAAATATTATGAAACTTTTTAAACCTAAGATGATGCTGGGCTTAAAGCACAACTTTAATCCCAACACTCAAGAGGCAGAGGTAAATGGATCTCTGAGTTTAAGACTAACCTGCTTTACAGAGCAAGTTCCAGGACAGCCAGGGCTCCACAGAGAAACAAACCCTGACTCAGGAAAACAATAAACAAATAAACATAATAACAAATTTTTAGAAGCTACAAAATTCTCCAAGGATTACACTAAAACTAAGCAGCAGAGCCAGATCAAACCACTCAAGTATGTGCTAATTTCAACACTCATTACCGTTTACTCTTTAACGTGCAGCAAATCCATGATAGACATGTTCCCTACAGGTTCACTTGAGACATGTCAGTAAAAGACAGTTGTGAAGGCATAGGTCATCCCAAGACTTAAACAGGGTAAAACAGAGGAACATTTTAGACTGCTGTACTGTAATTACAAACAAGGTAAGTGAGTAATCCATTTGTCTGTTTTGACTGATAGTTTCACTACTTCTTCATGATACAGGTCCCACTAATGGACTTTGCTGATCCACAGTTTCCAACAGTAAGTACAGATCTCAATGAGATACTGTCATAGAGAAAAAGTATCTCTATATCTTAAAAAGCTTAGATGATTTATTTTCTTATTTACCTATGTATGTGGAATATTTCTGAGTTTCTTTTTTATTAACCATTAAGTACTAATTTTTACACTGATCAATCAAAAAATATGTTCCTGGAGCTCTTAAAAGTTGTTGCAGTGGATATTTGCCTGTGTTGATCAACTGCTATGATTTCTACCTGTTAAAGGTGTTCCAGATAGCCCGTTCCATATCTCGGGGACCAATGGCACACAATAAACCATCAGCTGTAAGTCTGTCTCCTACTTCTACTTCCGTGTTTGAAACTTACTTAAAAGATCTATCTTTGGAAGATTCACTTTTTTATATAACTATTTTGTTCTGCTTAGTTTTACCCAGGAATGTTTTACATGTCTTATGGAGCAAACCAATTGGTAAGTTCATCTTCTGTAAAGGAGCATCAATTAGATATCATCTTCAGGGCCAAAAATCATAGAATTCGTACCAAACACAAGCTATTCCAAATAAATATTCCCTAAATATCTACATTTATTTATGATTTAAATAGTAAGATGGCACACTTCTCTATTTGCATAATTCTAGACAGACACACACACATGGCATTAAAGAAAAAGTTCATTTTAAATCTGTCAGATTGGCTCTATTTACTTAATAACAACTCAGCTCTCTGCCTCTGGACACAGCACTACTAAGTCTTAGGGGAATACTAGTTTGTTTATTTGTTTGTTTTTACTTTGTCTTGGGTAGATAGGAAAGTCAGAAGGCCTTCTAGTTCATAAAATGATGCATTGTTTCTTTTTCAACAGAATGCTCCTGCCAGAATTGGCTTCATGAGTTCAGAAGAAATGCCTGTGAGTACTACCTTCTAACTCTTCTTAAAGCAATGGTCCAGAACAGCTACAGACTTCTGCCTACAAGAGGCAATGACATAAAAGTACCTGTAGGATCACTCGACTAGGGTTGTTCTACTCCAGAACTGAAAGCTTGACTACAAAGCAGTATCAAAAGATTTAAAATGGAGCTGGAGAGATGGCTCAGAGGTTGAGAGCTCTGGCTGCTCTTCCAGAGGTCCTGAGTTCAATTCCCAGCAGCCATAAGGTTGCTCACAACCATCTGTAATTTGATTGGGCTCCCTCTTCTTGCCTGCAGACAGAATACTACATACATAATAAATAAATACATTTTTAAGAACAGATCTAAAACATCCCAGAGCTGAGAATGGTGGTGATGCGTAGGGTTCCAGTACTCGGGACGTGGAGGCAGGAGGATCAAGAGATCAAGGTCAGACTTGACTGCACAAGACCCTGTCTCAAAAATACTTGTTTTTCATCACATTTTCTAATCATTTGTACTGAGTGTTGGCCATTTCTGGGCTAGGGTTTTGTCCCACTCCTTGTATGTGAGCAGAAGAGTCACCTCTCCTCAAAAAGAGGTCAATACAATTAGCTGCAGACACTTCAGAGTCAAAAAAAAGTGTGTGCTTCATACAGACACCCCATGCCTTTAGGACTAGTGTCTCCAAAACAAGATCAAAAGTATTTCAGCCCTTAAAAGTAAAAAAAAAAAAGGAAAAATTCTGAATTTAAGTTTTGATAATTATAAAGCATATTAAGCCAGTGAGAATATATTATTTTAAGTCAATGAAAGCCTATCGTTTTGTTGCTAGTGCATGTTAAAATTTTCAGATTTGAGATCAATAACCTCACATAATTTGACCTTTTCTCTCAGAACTGTCTACTAGCTGCATGGATTAGGATGCAAATGAAACTAAAACCATATCAAGTTAACAAGTCATTGTCAATGAGATGACCCACCAATTAATACATGTACACATGCTATCACTAAAGAAGACTGCCATCTGACCATTTGTTAGTGCTGTCTGTGTGCCAGATACATACAACATGCTATGGAGCTTAGCGATCTAATGACAGGTACCATGCGGATGGTGTCAGATACAAGGGATAAGGAAGGGCAAATGACCATGTTATTAAAGGAAAAGATGAAGGAAAGTCAGATGGCCCAGGCCAGGGGGCCACAGAGCCAGCTTTAAATGAGATGATATGAAAGCCAAGGAAAGTGGATGGAAGGAGTATTTTATTTATATACTACCAACACAACCGGTTAAAAATTAAATCTCCAAGATAAATACTAATTACCATCTTATTAGTGAATCTAATTATATTTTGTCTCATCCTCAAAAGAGTTTGTGATTGTTTATAAAAAACACAATAAGATAGTGGAAAAACTAAAGGTGAGATTTAAAATGAGTCAAAACAGTGAAGAAATCGCACAGCTCTGCTCAAATATGAATAGTCCTAGATTTTGGTTCCCATGGTCATGGTAGCAAAAGAAACATGTTAAGTTTAGAATTCTAGAATACATCCATAGAGGAAATGTTTCCTTCAGAGAAATCAATATTTTCTTATAGTTTGTTTTTTTTAATTTAAGGAAAAGAGAAGGAAGGAACAGAATATGAGGAGAAGGAAGGGAAGGGAGAGAGTAGGAAAAAAGGAAAGAGGGGAGAAAGGTGGAGGAGGGGAAGAAAAGGGAAGGAGAGGAAGAAAGAGGGAAGGGGAAAGAGAGAGAAGACAGAAGGGAGGAGGGGAGGGAGAGGAGGAGGGAAACGAGGGGAAAGGAAAGGATCTGAGAGGGAGAAGAGAACTGGAGGGAAGGGGCAAAGGAGAAAGAAGGGGAGGGAGGGAGGGAGGGA
>NC_022027.1:41780021-41788127 GCF_000317375.1 Microtus ochrogaster
GAAGGAAGGAAGGAAGGAAGGAAGGAAGGAAGGAAGGAAGGAAGGAAGGAAGGAAGGAAGGAAGGAAGGAAGGAAAAAGAAAAAAGAACCTCCCAGTTACAGGAAGACTGGGCACAAATCCTCTAAACAATAGAAGGAAAAGGCAGACTTTTACTCACTGTTTTCTTAATGATAAGATGGCAGTCTCTACCAGCCCTTCCTGGAAGTGGATTCCCCCAACCCAGATAAGAACAGAATCCTCTCCACTATATTGCAAAGTGGGTTTCTGTAAGAATGTGTGCTTTCGCTAGGCAGTCAGTCAGCCACCTCCCTGCTCCGCTAGTGTCTGTAGCTTCTCAGGGAACATACCAGGTATAATTACATGGAATTAGTAACACACAATAATTGTGTCATCAATGGATATTTGTTTTTTCAGGGAGGAAGAGCAAATCCCATGGCCTATGGAACTCTGTTCCCAGGATTTGGAGGCTTCAGGCAAACCCTTAGGGGACTGAATCCCAATTCACCCAAAGGCGGAGACTTCACTGTGGAAGTAGATTCTCCGGTTTCCGTAACCAAAGGCCCTGAGAAGGGAGAGGGTCCAGAAGGCTCTCCGCTGCAAGAGGCCAATCCAGGCAACCGGGAAAACCCAGCTCTCCTTTCACAAATGGCACCTGGTGCCCATGCAGGACTCCTTGCTTTCCCCAATGACATTCCCAGCATGGCAAGGGGTCCTGGAGGCCAAAGGCAGGAACTCTTTGGGGTCACCCCTGCAGCTGCTGACCCACTGATCACCCCCGAATTAGCAGATGTTTATGAAAGCTATGGAGCTGATGCTACCACACCCCTAGGTGATGGAGAAGCAACCGTGGATATCACCATGTCCCCAGACACTCAGCAGCCACTGATGCCTGGAAACAAAGTGCACAACGCCTGGCGTTTCCAAGAGCCCTGATGATCTTGAGATAGCCGCTACTTTGTGTCTGCACAAGCTTTCCAGCTTTGTCCCCATAGCTACCTTGATGCTAAAACACTTACTACCCTTCCACAGTGAAGGTACCAAGAGCACTAAGCATGTATTAATAAATACAAGTGGCTAGAAATAGTGTAGGTCCCTTCTTGCTTCCATTCTTACTGAAATAAAATGTATCAACTGTCTCCTTGACTTAGAAATACTATTAATGATATCCGAGCAAGTCTGACTCTCAGCACTTGGTGGTCTAGCACTTAGCTGTCTTAGGCATTATGGAATTTCTCTTACTAGTCTGACATCATTATACCCAGGAAATGTGACACTGCTTCTTTCTCTAAGCAAAAGCACTTAGTTTCAGAATTCTAAAGTATTTCATTTAAACCTTATTAAATGGTGATTGGTGGAGAGCCCTGACTGGTATTATTGGGTTTCATATATTGGATTTAAAATTCTTATTTGTAGACTATTTGATTTAATCTAGGAAAAGAAAAGGCAATTGGCCTGTTTTAAATAAAGGATTTTTCTCACTGAAAATGTCATACACTGAATTGTATGCTTATTATTTATATGTACTTAAATAGTTAAGAAAAGCATACTCATCCCTTGTTTGCTATTCAATAACCTATTTTAGCTAATTTATTTTATCCAAAGTTCTCTGAAGATCTACATAAGCCCTAGGCACTGTGCAAGGCATCAGGTTTATGGTCCCATCCTTCAGAAATGAGGATTGTCACAACTGACCAACAGTCACAGTAATAACAAAACAGTCAGTCTACGGCAAGCTCTGTTACTATACATACATCATCTCACAATGCTGCAAAAAATAAAAAACGTGCTCAGGCCTACTATACATTGCCAAAGTTCCATGGAAAGACCAAACCCTGGTACCATGGAGAAAATGCTCGTGAGGGCGAGCCAGGCAGCTCAGCAGGTAAAGACACTCACCACCAGGCCTGACGACCTGAGACTGGTCCCCAGGGACTCACATGGTGGAAGAGAAGTGACTCCCAAAAGTTGCCCTCCAATATCTACAAGTGTACCTTGGCACACGTGTGTACGTGTACACACACACACACACACACACACACACACACACATCCATATTATTTTTCTAATTAGAGAGCATGAGGCTTCTAGTTCAACCTAAGTGGTATTACAGGAGCAAAAAAGAACAAAACATGCTTTCTTAGTAACATAAAGGTTTGCAGAATGAAGCCTCCAAAAGGAAGAAACCCAGAGTCATGTAGACAATAGATAACATGGAAAAGTAGGATGTAGAGAACAACCCATGCTCACTACCAGGGACAGGCGTGTATTCATCAGAGGAGTCTGGCCAAATGAAGAAATCGTGAACCCAGTTTTGATCATCACTGGAAATGAGCTTCCTGATCCCCTCCTCCTACTTCTCCTAAGTTTCCCAGCTCTATAAACATAATCTCTGCCCCATCTCCTGATGAATGGTTCAGGCTATAATCAAAGAAGAAAGTGCCTAAAATGTTTCCAAACCTAGAACACTTTGGGAAGGTCAAGGAGCATGTAAAATGTTTCCAAACCTAGAACACTTTGGGAAGGTCAAGGAGCATGTTGCATCCACTTATTGCCACTCCCTCTTCAGGCAGGGCCCTCTTCTCCCAACCTCCCTAGAGTAGATGTGGAAAAATGCACTAGACAAAAATTAAATTTACCTTCTTAGTGACTGCTAAAAGTAAAATAGATGGAGAGAGACTTCTACAATGGCCGAGACATACCGTACCACTGCAGACAGTGGTTCCAAAAGCAGTCTGAAAAGACATGTAGTTATATCTGAATTCTATCCTCGACATCATCCCTGAAAATCTGTGAAACATTAGATATGAAACTGTAATCTCTATGTCTGTGCTTGATTCCTGTAATGGTGATGCTACTACCTACATCAGAGGGGTAATGTCAGAAATGAACTAAACACATAGGTGATGTGCTGAATCACATCTTTTTCCTTTATTCCAATTGGCCCATTTGATAGAAATAATTCAGCAAAACAGCAGCAGTAACAGCAGAAGGATGGAATTGTTCCCATTATCTGATGGATTTATGCTTTTCCATCCACATGGAACACCTAGCCCTTCTGCTACTTCTTTGTAATTCATAGCACTTGGGAGACCATTTATACTCTGAACCCAGGTCATGGATTCAAAGTTGGCCTCTGAACCTGGCAGTGGTGGCTCACACCTTTAATCCCAGCACTCAGGAGGCAGAGGCAGGCAGATCTCTGTGAGTTCAAGTGGCCTGGTCTACAAGAACTGGTTCCAGGACAGGCTCCAAGGTACAGAGAAACCCTGCCTCAAAAAAAATGGCCTCTGTTGAGTGGTTAATACTAGTAATATCTAAACCAATTTTGGTGAGGAAGAGTATGTTGTTGAGCCCGTGAATGTACTTTATCCTTCCACGACATAGTCTTTCCAAACACTGACATGACACAAACAACAAAATATCCATGGAAAGAGGCTAAATGTCACCTGAAGGAAAGGCCTCTTAATTATCGGGTTTCCCCATTGTGTTTTCTTTCAGCCAGGAATTTACAAGAGAATCAAATGTCTCCAAACTATATCCCAACCTGACAGGTCTACCCAGAGACCTTTCTTCTAGACTCACCTCAACTCTAATTTTTCTGTGGAAAAATGCTCTGTACATTGTAAAGATTTGTTACTCATATTGGTTTAATAAAGCACTGATGGCCAGCATCCAGGCAGGAAGTATGGAGTTGGGGGAGAACCAGACTAAAAGAATTCTGGGAAGAAGAAAGGCAGAGTCAGTCATCAGCCAGACACAGAGAAAGCAAGATGAGAATGCCTTACGGAGAAAAGGTACCAAGCCATGTGGCTAGACATACATAAGAATTGGGGGTTAATTTAAGTTGTAAGAACTAGTTAATAATAGTCTGAGCTAATAGGTCAAACTGTTTATAATTAATATAAGCCTCTGTGTGTTTCTTTGGGACTAAATGGCTACAGGACCAGGCAGGACAGAAACGTCTGTCTACATTTTTCAATTTTACTCTTTCCAAATTCCTGACTGGGAGACAAATCTAAAATTTCCTGGGTCAGTACAATACTGAATCTCAGATCATCTATCTCTCTTTCCACACAAAGTAGACAATCAGACACATCGTTTATATGAGTAAGTTCCCTGTCTGGCGCCAAAACACCATACAGAAATCCATCAACACACTCTCCTCTCTATAAACTGCTCATAGGTAGAGCAATTATGCACTTAGGCACATAACTGGTTCTGCAGAACTAGGATACATTCACACGAGAAAGGAGTGTCATTGACGATTAGACAAGAAGTGTAAAATAGGGCTGGAGAGATAGCTCAGAGGTTAAGAGCATTGCCTGCTCTTCCAAAGGTCCTGAGTTCAATTCCCTGCAACCACATGATGGCTCACAACCATCTGTAATGGGGTCTGGTGCCCTCTTCTGTACTACAGGCATACACACAGACAGAACATTGTATACATAATTAATAAATAAATATTTTTTAAAAAAGAAGTGTAAAATAAGTACTGCCTAAAGCAAACCTGAACATCTGGCTCTTCTGACATGGAACTCCTTGTGTTGACAGACCGGTGGACAGAGGGAAAGCTCTCAAAGTTAAAATAAAAAGCAGGGATGTACAAATCTGAGCCTATCGATTCTGCAATTTAACTATGTGCTTCAGACCTGTTGCCCTGTTTCTCACTTTTACTGTTGTTGTTTGTGTCCTGCTTTCTAGTTCAATGATTTTATATATATATATATATATATATATATATATATATATATATATTCCACATAGCCCAAGATGGGGAACTCAAATGACAAGATCACTTAACTGCTCACAGAAAAACACCTTGTCTCTGTCAGTACCCAGCAACAAAGTAGGCACTACTTTTCACAAAGAAACACCTAAGGCTATATTCTATTATTTTCCTACTAGGGTTGGCCACACATCCCATATTGCTCTAGATGCTTCTAATATATTGAAGTCTTCTGTGTCCTAATATTCATCTGAAAAGAGAACTTCTATTATAGAGACCTTTTTATTCTCTATATTCTATTCCAAATGTTTAGCCTTCAAGAAACATACATGGATATGCTGTCTTCAACACAGAGGACAGGGGCCACAGGGCTTCTTTCTTCCTTTAGGTAAGGAACAACAGCTTACTAACACCCTCCACTATCCCAACATGCCTCAGAGCACTAGATCCTTATAGTGATTGTCCTAGGAACTTCTGCAGAGTTAAGTTCTACCTGAAGTTTACTACTTCATCTTAGTCAAACCCTGTAGCACTAGCTTCAATGTCCTGAGCAGTCACTATGTCTTATTAGATATAAATAACCATTTCAGGACTGGTTTTTGAGGGTTTTTTAGGGGGGGGTGTTTTTTTTGGGGGGGTGGTTTTGGGGGGGGGTTGGGTTTTTTTTTTTTGGTTTTTCAAGACAGGGTTTCTCTGTGTAAGAGCCCTAGCTGTCCTGGGACTAGCTCTTCTAGACCAGGCTGGCCTAGAACTAACTGAGGTCCGCCTGCCTCTGCCTCCTGAGTGCTGGGATTAAAGGTGTGAGCCACCAACGACTGGTTCAGGACTGTATTATAACAGATTGCAAGGTAATTTATCTAGCCCTAGGGTAAATCACAAGCTAGTATTGTTCTTGCTTTTTTAGCAGATTATTTTTATTACTTTATAAATAATACCAATCAAAATTTCCACTTCCTCCCCTCCTCCCATTTCCCTCCTGCTCCCCCTCTCACCTCGCCCTCCAGTCCTAAGAGAGGGCAGGGTACCCTGCCCTGTTGGAAGTTCAAGGCCCTCCCCCTCTTGCTTTTTAAAAACAAATTGATTCTAACTTTTTAACTGAACAAAAGAGACAGTGTCTACCATATCAAGTTCCACACTCGAAAGAACTAGGAAACTAGTAACACTGCTTGAAGGAGTGCACAATAATCCACTTTAAAACTCAATGACACCGTGTGCTCTTGCACAACCCAAGCAAAAGAATTCGGTGTGGAGATGAACGCCACTCTGTCTGTCAGTAACTCTTTAAGATCTCTTTGGTAGCCTCTGCAAGACATGGGTTTTGTTGGGATTGATGGAGCATGGTCCCAGAGGCTTCCTTCCAGCTGATAGTTCATACCATCAGGTTTCACAGGGCTGATGTAGGAAGCACAAAAGGACCCTGCTCCTGAGTCAGTAAAACTATTAATACTATATACCCTGAGGCTGAGGAAGTCATCATGAGAGATCCATTGTACCTGCTGTTAGACAAATGTGGAACAAGATCCTGCCCCACTCATCAGACTTCTACAAGCACTGATTAGTAAACTAAAGTGATTTTCAGATTCTAAACAGCTATATCTTAGTCCCCCAGAAGTCTGAAATCTAGATCTCTCTCTTCATTCACAACACACAACATGGTGTTGCTAGTAAAATACCTCAAGTCCTTTCATTGACATCTTAAGGAAACTTTAGTGACACACACATGTGACCACACTGCAAGAGCGTGCCCCACAGGGTTCTGGTATCACACTACCTGGGGGACTCTAGGTCTAGGAGCTAAGTGAGAAACCATGAATCACACCATGATAACTTGAGTTAGGCTCAAGGATTCTAGAATTATTTAATATTTCTTTCTATTTTTGACATCATAATATAATTACATCATTTCCTCCATTCCTTTTTACTGGCATAAAAGCATTTTTATGTGACATATAAATAGCACTGTTTAACTTATATCACGTGGCATGGCTTTTCCATTTACACATGCAAAGAAGAGGTATCTTTTAAGTTTTTTAAGTGCTTAGATAAAAGAAAAATACAGTAAGAAAGTAATAATCACAAACAGATAAGCTTGGGCAAAGATTTAATTCCACCTTACCTTTTATGGGTGATGAAATTAATACTTGAAAGGTTTTTTAAGTTTTTTTTTTCTTTTAAAGTTCTCTCTTTTAAGTAGCTTTGGAAGGCAGAATTCTAGTCAGTGCTAACCCACACAGGTTCCATACAGCATTCAAGCATATATTTTCTTGTGATACTAATGGAAGCCTCAAAAACTAAATGGAAAGAAGACACAAATTCTGTCTACAATTTCACTGGTTGCTCTAGTGACTTAAAGTTCTTCCATGGATGTAAGGTTAAGAACTGCTAACATGATTGTTTAAACACCTGCTAGTGTGTGATACAGATGAGATAAGACATTCAAACTGACACAGATTTTCTTAGAAGTCAGAATATTCTTTTCATAAAAGTTTGAAAAACACAAGGCTATGAACCTCAAACGTGCTCCTCTTTGGTTCATAACTGCTCAGCACTATGCCCACATAGTAGTTCACAGCTGTAATCCCACGAGTCAGAAGGATGAGGAGAAAAGACTGTTCTGCACTAACTAGAAGGTTGCAACCTATAGACAGTGCGGCAGCCAATCAAATGATGTCAACAGACAGCCAGACGACGGTTCCTTTTGGTAACAAGGGAAGCCAAACCAGGAGTTTAGATGGTTACTTTCTTCCATAAACATCAGAGACTGGGAAGATAGCAGAAGCAGCAGCAGCCACAGTCCACAGAAGCCAGACATTAGAAACAACAATGTCTAGTCTGAGAAATGGTCATTATAAAGCTGTTGGCCATAACGCCTTTGCTGATGCCTTCATCTTGCTCTCACCCTCAGCTTTCATCTTTCCCAGGCTCAGCAGCTTTCTACCCAGAGACTCATCTAACGACCAGTTTGATAATGGCATAAAGATACACTGTAGTGAGCGCACTGGAGGAACAACCGTGCACTTTCCCTGGTGGATGGGTATTTACATTCTAATTTATTCACAAGTCAGAAATGTATGGTTGTTAAAAGATATGCTTTGGGAAAACTAACATTAAAAATGTCAACCCTGGTGTTACATGTCTAGCATGTGTTGAACAGCATTTCTAGTGGCTTTCTCCAGACATGTAACCTCCAAGAAACAAGGATAAATTCCTCCCCTCATCAAAAATTCAAAAACAGGACAATGTCTATGGATGATGAGATACTGTTACTGCTTCTCACATGGGGAAAATAGAAGAGAAAGGGGTTGAGGAAACGAAGAGGAAGAAGAGTGGAGATGACAAAAGGAGAGGGGACGAGAGGAGAGAAATGGTGGAAGGAACG
>NC_022027.1:41788227-41791263 GCF_000317375.1 Microtus ochrogaster
AGGAGAGGAGAGGAGAGGAGAGGAGAGGAGAGGAGAGGAGAGGAGAGGAGAGGCGAGGAGAGACATAGAATGACTGACTTGGCTCTCTACAGCTTGCCTACCTAATGTCTAAAGAATGCCATTTAGTACTTTCAAGCCAAGTTATTGAAATATAGTTCTCCCTTTAAAAGCAGACTTGGAAAGTTTTTTCTCCTCTTCTTCTGTTTTGTATTGTCCATATCAAGCATGGTTTGTGTGGAGATGCCATGCTATTCTAAGGACTGTTGCCTATCTTGCTGTTCTGGGAAATGTGTTTCTTTAATAAGGATTCAAGTGAGCACTGTGTACCACGTACCACCATTCTAGTCACTATGAAGCAGTGATAAACAGAATATGATATCTGTAGTACAATATCAGGTTATGAGAAGTTATATGGAAAAACTAATATAGAAGGAAAGAAGGAGTGGATGTTAGGATGATTGGAGGAAATGCTCTGAGGAAATATTTGAATACAATGATTTCAAAACAGAAATTCCTAAAATCAGTAGCAAACATGCTTGAAATTTTAGAGAATGATAAATAAGTTAAATAAAAATTTCCTCACAATTATAGCCAGAAGGACAATTAAATGCAGAGTGGTATCTCTCTAATGTAAACATTTCCAGCCTGGAATCTGTCCCAACTCCCTCCTGTCACATTCTGGAGGACCTTCTTGGTCAGAGTGTAGTACCAATGGGGAGAAAAAAAAATCAAGCAACTTAAATTTGACTCCAACCTTATTTCAACATAACTTGAAAATATTCCTCTGGATGCAAACACTAAGCAGGACTATATCATATTAGTTTAAATCCTAATTTTGTCCTTCTTGGCTGGTGTCAAACTTTCTGTGCCACCGCTTCCATATTTAAAGACAAAATAATAATAATATAACCCAGTAGATATTCAGCTCAGTGGTGGAGTACTTGCCAAGCACACATAAGACCTTAGGTGGAAAAAAACAAAAACCTTAAACTAAATTTTCTGTTTAATATCATTCTGGTATGGTAGCGCATGCCTCTAAATTCCAGAACTGGGGAGCTGGAGGCAGGTTAATTAAGAATGCAAGGTCAGTCCTGGATATACGCCAACAAAAGCTACATGGGACTTTGTCTCCAAAAAACAATAATAATAGTAATAATAAGTAATAATAGAATCCCGCATCCAGAATTGAATAATAAGAGTCAGCATTTAAAGGGTTTATAACAATGGCTTCTACACAAGATGAACTCATCAGATAACAGGTGTGACTAAGGGTATTTGTTGTTTTATTTGAGACAGAGTCTTGTTCTGTAGCCCTGGCTGGCCTGCAACTTGCTTTGCAGACCAGGCTGGCCTTGAATTCATAGATATCCACCAGACTCTACCTCCTAAGTGCTGGGATTAAAGGTGTATACCACCACACCTCAGTATTACTGTGCTTTTTTAAAGTTACTTATATTTATAATGTCTGATTACTGTGTACAAATATTAATTCTTTAGGCAATGCCTGGGTTTAAAATTCTTTCTCACAGGACACAAGCTCTTTGTTGTCAAAATCAGCATTTGTGACATTCACTTCAGTCTCCCCAGTTCTAGAACAGCTCAGCAAATTAATTCATTAAGCACACATTTTCCATAGTCATTGTAAGAAAAAAAAAGTAGTAAAACCTGACTTAATTAAGACTGTAATGTACAACTCACAATTACATCACCACTAGCCTAATAATGTTTTGTAGGACCATTTAAGTGCATATAATCCCCTACTTCATGTTGCCATAGGAGGAAAATCCAGTTAAGCTGACTCAGTTAGCTTTGCTTAGCTAAGACATCTTTGACACCTACCAAGCCTAGGCTCTCTGCAGCCACTAGAGAAAAGGGACACTATGATCAATGTTACCACCAAGATTAGGACATAATGGCCATGGATACACAGAGGACAGAAAGGCTGGCTCTTCCAGGAAAGAAGGAGAAGGTTTTATAGTGAAGAGAATTTGTAGACTGGTCCTTGAAGGATAGGAAGAATTTTTCTAAGTAGGAGGATTAAGAAGGAAATTATAAGTTCATAAGCCACACAGACAGACAGACAGATATTTAGGAAGATCTGGAGAACCCTAAAGAGGGGAGAAGAACACCATGACATACATGACAGGATATCAGGAGAAACTGCGTGGCAGTGTGTTGATAAACTAGGAAGTGACAGAAAACCTGTATAGCTACCAAAGATGCATGCAGTGTGTTCTGCACCTCCCAGAGGAACACCTGGGAGATTATAGGGTCACACCTGGACTGGAAGAAAGTAATCAGACACAAGCACATGAGATGGGAAGAGCGGAAACATGAATCCAGTTAGGTAGACCTCTCATGTCTGTATCTTTTTCTTGCCTTTTTTAGAAATATTTTCGTGAATTTCACATAAGTACTGTATTTACATGATTTTCACCCTTCCCTCTTCCCCTCTAACTCCTCCCATCTCTCCCTCTAAAATTTATGACCTCTTCCTCTATAAATATTATTATTATTATTACATATACACATATGCCCATACCAAGTGCATTTAGAGTTGCTCCTATGTGTTTAAGGCTGACCACTTGGGAGTATAATTAGATAAACTATCAGGGGACTTGTTGCTGGAGAAAATGGATTCTTGCTCAGTAGCCATTGCTTCATCTATTTTGCAAGGTAGGACGGTGGAAAATGTCACCCTCCATGTTAGCATGTCAACTAGTGTGGTTATTGTGAAAGTCTTGTTTGGGCCGTCATATTACTGAGATATCATGGATCCATTTTCCCTGTCATGTCTAGAAAGTATAACCTACAATAGGTATCCTGATCCTCTGGCTCTTACAATCTTTCTTATCCCTCTTCCATGATGTTCCCTGGGCCTTAGGTGTGGGGGTTGTGTTGTAAATGTACCAGTTGAGACTGGGTACCCTACAGTCACTGATTCTCTGTATTTAGACTGGTTGTGGATCTTCCTCCATCTGCTGCAACCAAAAGAAGGTCCTTTGATGAGAGATAAGAACTACACTTACCTGTGAG
>NC_022027.1:41791553-41796496 GCF_000317375.1 Microtus ochrogaster
CAACCTTCAAGTGGTCTGACTTCAAGCCAGGCTGTGATAAGGAGCCACTGGAAGAGAGGTAGGGCCCAACTTATATTTTTAAAATATTGCTAGCTTCTGATTTGAGAAGATGCTGAAGAAAGAGAGGTGACAGTAATGCAATTCTATAGGGATGCTGGAGATGGGGATATGTAAAGTGTTCTCGGTCTGTGTCCATGTTTATGACAGAGCTGACAATTACCTGAAAATGGAAAGAGAAACTAAGGACTACCCCAAGACTTTGGACATACAGAACTAGATGGACCAGGACATGACTCTCTATGACTCAAAGTTTCTATGTCTTGCCAACTTTTGTCATTCTCAAAGGTAGAGTCTTCTACTCATTTACAAACAAGCTCCATAAAAACTAAAAGTATTCACTATCTTTTGAATTATTTCCTGTCTTCAGAAAGCCACACTATAAAGATTAAGGGAAAACGCTTTCTTTAAAAATCTTACTAAAAGTTGCAGCTAAAGAGATGACTCAGCAGTGAAGAGAGCTGGATGCTTCCAGAGGACCCCAATTTGTCTCCAGCACTTATTACAGGTCTACGGGATCCAACATCACTCGTGGCATAGGCTCACACAGACACATACACATAAACAAAAACAAAAACAAATGAAAAAGCACACCAAAAGGAAAATGCTCACTTTTCCAAAGTATCATCTCTCTCCAGTAGTGGTCCTCTGGTCTCTCAATTGTATTTTGTTCCTATGTGTCTTGTAGCAGGGCAGATGTTGCATTGCTGGTGCACTCATAACAGTCTTGAGCAAGGAAGAATCAAGATATGCCCAGAAATGGAAAACACTCTCACACTTGAAGTTCCCAACTCTAGTGCTGCCCCTTGTGTCTGTGTTTGCATAGGCCTGTGATGGAGGTTTCAGAGCAAGAAAGAAGTGGAGGCTAACAGTTCCCAGAGCAAACCATTCCCTGTCTATCCTGACCTCTGCATATCTGAAACATACAGAACCCCAGCTTCTACTTATTGCTCATCTGTGAGCAAAGTATAATAAGTATGATCTACAAAACCTTGAAGTCAAACATACTTAGTGAAGGTGGATTTATGATAGCCAGTCTCTGTGAATGGATGGATAAATTTTGATGGACACTGGTATAATACAAAAATCCATAAACAGGTTTGTAAGTAAACTGTCCTTGTATGTGGAAGGGAGTTTGTAATGTATATGTCCTTTGAATGTAGACAGACTATAGAAATGCAAGCATTTTGGGGGGGAAAAAGTGATTAGGTGTTGTCTAGGAAGAGATGACGTAAAAGACTAAAATGAGTTTTGACCTACTCAATCATCTAGTCTTCTCTAACTGTTCATTTAGAGGTTGATTTGTCTTGCATGGCACACAACACATCCCAATTCTGAGGGTGCAGTCTTCCACTGTCAAGAAAAGCAAAGTTTTCACTTTTCCACTTGCCACGACATTGGATTTTTTAAACACTCTTAATTCATATCAGTATTTGGAACTGAGATTTACAAACCCATTCCATGTAAGTTCACAGACCACTGCACTTCTATCTAGAAAATCTTTACATAACACTGGAGCTTGTATCCTGACACCACTCATAAAAAACAAACACAGTATGTATATTTGAAGTACACACACACACACACACACACACACACATAGAAATGGTGAAGAGCAAGCAGATCTGCTCCAAATCCCTATTCCAGTATTTAGCCTTGGGTAAGCTGTTTAAGTTCATTATGATTGCATTTTCAAAAGTAACATGTTGGTGGTAGATCGCAGCATATATTTGGCAATGTTCTTATGAGTACTAAATAAGTCATGTAAGGCACTAAGCAGTGCCTAGCACACAGTACAGAAAGTTCACATTCTCATAGATCCAAAGTTACTTTCACTGTGAAAGAACAGCATTGAGGGACATTTATTCTCACTACTTTCTTTTTTCAATTAAAAGTTTTATATTTCTACTCTCAAAAGAGTTTATTAGACAGTTCGCAGCTAGCAATGGGAGGGAGCCTAACAGAATTAGAAGACAAGTATGAGAATCTCATATTATTTACCCACAATGAGTTAAGATGGTTATTTTTTCTACTTCCATGTTCCCTCATGATTCTTCTAGAGTCAAATAGTGCTGCAATGGTCATGGGCATTCTGAGGTAGCTGAGCTGGGGGACATAGAGCTTGGGTTTACTAAAACATACTTTTTTAGTCACCTTCAGTACACACAGTTCTGACACTGCTGGCCATCCTTACACAGGAAAGGCTCTAGCAGAAATGCCACTTCTGCTCAACTCTCAATGCCTATTCACTTGACCTATAACCCAAAGATGCATCAAGCTGATACTAGAAACATGGGAGTAAAGAGGAAATGAGGCTGCAGAGGCCGGATCACACGCCATTACAGAGCTGCCTCCTGATGTCAGAAAGGGTTTTTCTGCATTTTATAGTATCTGTACTACTTGTCATCTCCCTAAAATTTGCTATTGTTTTTTACCAAAACATACATTCAAAATAAAAGTATATTACTAAAAACATATATTTACTTCTTTTTCTTAAGACATATCTTAAAATTTTACTAATTTAGAACTCACATGCCTTATATCAACTGTTCATTTAAGCTCTAATTTTCTAATAATTTGGGGTTAATGGGAAACACACATGGTACAGATTTTATGGAAAATGAATAGACGAACTACAACAAAAGTATGGAAAGGTGATCAAGATATTATTTCCATGAGATAGCATTATAACCACTCATATGAACTGTAAGAAGGAAAGAAATACAAGATCCATGGAGGATGCTCGCTGACTCAGTACATCCAATCCCAAGTCCTGTGACCTTCCTTAGGGTTACACTGTCTCCTCAGAGAGAGAATATGGCAAACCCTCTGATCTTCTTAAATCTGGTCGTGAATATATATACATAAGAGAGTTGATTGCTCAGAGCTCCACAAAGTAACTACTACCTTTGAGGGCGGTCCAAAGAAATAAGCACTTTCTAGCAGTTGGTCCTAACTTCCCCGGGCCACATTCCTCCTTGTAAACCAAATGCTGAATCTAAATAGCACAAGATCTAAAATGCTGTCCAGATCCTTAGTTGTTCTTTAAGAGGTTTCTTTTCATGATGATGATAGTGATGGTTTATTCTATTTGTTTATTTGCTTGTTTGCTTTGTTTTGCTTACTTATTTGTTTGTTGAAATAGAATCTGTCTAGCCAAGTATGGCCTCAAACTCATGATACTCATGATATTCCTCCAACATTCTCCCCCTTAGTGATGATATAAGAGATATGCACTATCATGCCCAGAAGTTGTTTTTGTTTTGATAAATAAGTAATCACAGTAAGGAGAAATATTACTCAAAAAATATTTAGAAATATGTCAGTGGTTGGTAATAAAGCAATTACTGAAAAACCAATAATAATAATAATTAATAATAAAGTAACATTTATTTACATAAGGTTTTTATTTAAACTAGATGTTAAAAATTTATCTCAAACTATCAGGAGAACTATTAAACTATACTATTCTTGTTTTTCAGATGAGAAAACTGAGGTTTAAAAAGATTACATCACTTGATCAAGGCCTTAAAACATGTAAATTATAGAAGCCAGAATTTGAACCTACTACCAAGTAAATTTCCCATCCTAATAACCTGTGAATAATTGTGGGCACCTAAGCCAGAACTTCGCATGAAGATGTTCTGAATGACTTGTGACATAGAGCACTACTCACCACGTGATCTATGAGAGATCTAGGAAGAAATACCCTTCTTCTACCTCTTCTTCTTTCTCTTCCACCCCTTTCTCCTCTTCCTCCTCTTCTTCTTCTCCCTATTATGAGAATATTTTCATACTTAGGGAGATCTGGATTGTTTCAGAGAAAAACAAACATGGTGGACGCACAAACACTATTTGGCATGACGGAATACAATGTGCTTCATTTAGTGATCCTACATGCTCTACCTTTTAAAAACAGGCCACAGACAACTTGTTAGCTATCCTGAAGAAAGGATTTACTTGAAAACTATACTTTATTACTCTTAAGTCATCAGTAAATCATTAAAAGTTAACATACATTCACAAAAGTATTTTTGATATATTAACAAGTCAATCACTAAGTACTTATTGCATTATATATATATTTTTTAAGTTAGTATTTAAAAG
This sequence comes from Microtus ochrogaster, assembly GCF_000317375.1. Lineage (NCBI taxonomy): Eukaryota > Metazoa > Chordata > Mammalia > Rodentia > Cricetidae > Microtus > Microtus ochrogaster. The sequence goes on from NC_022027.1 coordinate 41,795,718, forward strand.
AAACAGAAGCTATTTAGTATTAACCCCATTTTACTCAACAGAAAAGCAGACAGTTAGATAAGTTGTAATAGTAAGTTTAAGCTTCAATCTAATAACTTAAAACCTAGTGTGTTTCACCATTTTAAAAGTAAAAAACCAAAAGACTTCTGTTCGCAGTAACTTAAAGCCTAAATCAATGGGGGTATGGTGACATGCAACTTTAATGCCAGCACTTAGGAGACAGGTAGATCTTGATGAGTTTGAGGCCAGCCTGGTAGGCATACTGAGTTCCAGGGATATAGTGTGAGACCGTGTCCCAAACAAACAAACAAACCTAGAGAATCTGAACAGAAGCAAAGAAAAGAATATGTCTTCTCTTTGGTGTAGGGAGGGGGCTTTCATTTAAATACAAATGCACAAATTCTGGTCCCAGATTTAGAAGCCTCATTTTTGAATGACAATAGAATCCTGAATAAAAAAGAAATGCACATAAAAAAATTTAAACCATGTTATTAAACATGTTCACCGATAGTTATGATTATTTAGAGAAAGAGAATTATAAAACAAGAAGAAATGAATGGAGTAAATGTAGAAAAGTCACGGCCTGGGTCCAACATGTTTTATGAAGTTAAGTCTATCATTGGGTTTTCTTTGGTGGGGGGAGGTTGTTGAAAAAAAAGAGTTTAGGTTATTTTTCATAATGTAATTCAATCCTACTAAAAGGTGAATCTCCCAATAGAAGTATGGATTTCCATGATCAACACGGAGAACTAATATAAAGAAAGCAAATAGTGACAACT
>NC_022027.1:41796682-41826952 GCF_000317375.1 Microtus ochrogaster
AAAAAAAAAAGACTTCTCTCCCCGGGTTCAAAATCCACGCATTTACCTTTTCCCTCCTGAAATGGACCATATCTTCAAGGACTAGAAGGTAGTAAGTTAAATTGGGAAGCAATCAAAACTGGAGTTTGGTACCAACTCCCAATGGCCTATGTGCTAAGACTCCAGATGGCACAAGCACATCTCAGGGTTATCAACACATGCATCACATTCCAGCCTCACTGCCCTTAAGTGACCTACTTCTTGTGAATTCATATCAATGTAAACACACCGTTATATTTGCTACTCAACTGCTACAAAATCAAACAAAGCCTGTCACTTGAATCTGATATATGTTTGCAAATCTTGAAAATATGTAGATTAAAAAAATTTCTAATTTACTTAATGACTATTATTCTAACACCGTCTTACTCTTTGCAGCACTAAATTTCGGAAATAGGGTCTCTGAAAACTGCAGTGCTGTGTGGCCCTAGAAACACACCGCACTTCCCATGCCTTAGAAGAACAGTACATATACAGCCACTGGGTGGACACAAGAGGAAGAAGTAGGAGACAGCTTCTGGCAGCAAATTCAGTCCTTTTCAGTTTTTAAATGCCAGCATTAAACTAAGCAAACACACCATGACAGATATGCTCTCTCAGGAAGACATAAAACGACTGGAGCACCTCAGACCAACCAAGAATAAAAACCTCGCTCTTGTTGGTAAGACACAAAATTGGATTTATTTAGAAGTAAAGTCTTTATTATGAAAAGTCAAGTTGCAGAAAAATAAACAAGCAAAGAAACTCTCTAAGTGAATCTAAGAACATCTCTAAGTGAATTTCTCAACTATAGTTTTTCCAAAGTTATATGATCATAAACATCCGAGAGCTACTTGCCATTTGGGCCAGCTCCTCTAAAATCAGAAATCCATAACAACGAAGCTATATCTGGGCTTTAAAAGAACTATACTCTGGGCTTTTATATAATACGCACTGAGTTGGTCACAGATATAACATTCCAGTTTAATTGCATATTAACCATATATCAACTAGATGTATATTATTCAACCTTTTGATGGTGGCCAGTGGTTTATGTCAGTAGCATATAGTTAATAGTCACTTTTGTTTCCAAAATATATTTGTATAAATGAAGTTTCTACACTTCAAAGCCAAATTCACAGAGAAAACGCCTTCTAAATCTTACTGCTGTAAGCTTGTTTTCCTGAGCTGTTATTACAGGTAATAAGAGATTTCATTCCACAGCTCCTATAATAACACAGTATAAGTTTTGCACTCATTTTTTTTTACTTTAAATTCTTGTGATGGCAAAACCATTTTTCTCAAATCTGATTGGTTGTGCCTGTCTACAAGAGTGCTTAAATGTGATCCTGCTATCAAGCTTCTTGACAAGGAGGGATCTTTTTATGTCAAGTCTTTTGGATACTGAACATGACACCTTCTTGAAGAATTTTTGTCTTATTATTAAGAAATAAATGTGTCTTGCTCCTTGGCTTTCTCTGGCTTCAGCAGTTTGTAGTCATTTCCACCATAGACTAGTAAGAACATATTTCAAAGACAGGTTAACAAAGTTCAAGTTTACTTTTTATATAGTGCAGCTTCTCAGTGGCATTGGGTGAGTATCAAACATTATCAACATACTATATAGTGCCAAATAATGACCTGATTTATTTGGATGCTTGTTAACTTTCCTACTGTATTCCATGATGTTTCTAAGTTACTTTTGTAAACTAAGCTTTTGATAAAAGTTTCAACTCCTTAGTTTATTTGGTGTTTGTTTCTCTTATAGGTTTTCTTCCTTTAACACTGTACCTTTGTGCATTTTCCCACAAAGAAGTTTTGCCAACAATGCACTAAAAGTATCTCAAAATATGATGCCTATCTCATTTTCTCTCTGATTTAGCTCTCATCTTAATCTAAAAGCACCGAAGATTAAGCTCGATTTTGAGGATCCTCTAATAAGGGTATGGTTGGATAAAATTATTAACATGCCATGGTTGCCCTAGAGGTGACTCTTTGCTATTCATTTAATTTATTTTCTCTGCTTCCAAACTTGAGTTTCTTCTCATGAGAAAATCCTTATTTTTTTCCAAAAGGCTTATGAAAATTTTGGTGAGAACATGTTGCTGCTTCAGTGCAGAAATCCAGCCTCTCTTCCAAAGCCATGTCACTTGGTGAGTACCCCACTTCCTTTTCTATTATCTAGTATTTCAAACTATAAGGTTATTAAGTGTTCTTGTAAAGACAAAACCTCACTTAAATATGCAAGATGATGTGGAAGACACAGAGATTTGCAGTCACTGTACTTCAAAGTAACCACAGAGAATTTTTTCAAGTCAAAAATAAGGGTCAATTATTACTTAGTTATGTTCTTTTAGAGGTAGAAGGGACATTAAAAGTACCAACCTAATTTGATAGGTTAGAAAAAAAGAAAATAAGTGACATTGTATGCACACAAAAGAAAATGAGGCATCTCCCTGAGTGTACAAAATCTAGTCACTGTGACTCTCCAATAAAGATGAAATGGGTAACTAAATGAGATGAACACCCAAAGCTTCCCAAAAGCCACGATCCACAGCCTCAGAGACATTTAGAAAGGAGCTCCTCTACTTCCTTGAGACTGCAACCTACACTGAACAGACTTGCTTCAGCAGTCGCTTTCTAAGGAAAAGATAAAATGCATGTTTCTGTCTCTTTATGCGTATTTTTTCCTGACAAGCCCTTGAACAAATGTGCATTCATAAAGGTCAAGTCATAACAATAATAGAAATACAGAGGAAAAATAACACTGTGAAATTCTACAATTTATTTAATCAGAATTTTAATATTTATATATACATATGTTGTATATATGTGTGTATATATGTATAAGTGTGTATGTATGTGTGTATATAAATACTGAGGATACAGTCTCTTAGAAAACTTCCAAGTCCTAATTCTTGAAGTACACATCCGTTGAAACCAAGAGTATGTACAATGGATGTGGTTGGATCTCACCCCATCCTTCTAAACCAACTTGGAAGGGAGACACTCAGAATCATAAATACTATGGTTTTTCAGGTTTTAAAGTCTGTTGAGTCCCCCCTCATTCCTCTCCTTGTTCCCTTCTCCCCTTCTCCCCCTGCGTTCCCCCACACGTCCATCTTTTTTTCTTAATCTGACTTTGGTAATGAATATATACTAGTTAACATAAAACTATGGTAGAATCCCTTTATACTTCTGAACTCTCCTTGGTAGACAAGTAAGGAAGCTAGTCCCTAACTGCAGAATGCCCATAAGGTAGTCGCTAACTAACTGTAGAGAACCCAAAGCATAATCATTTTGCTGTCCCAAAATAATATTCCGTTTCATATTCTAGGTACCAAATGTAAAAATGGTGATTCTCCTGTTTCTGCTGGGTCTGCTTGGTAACTCTGCTGCCATGCCTGTGAGTGTTTCCTTTTATGCTGGACATTTTTCTTTGTGATCTGTTGTTGCACCGCTTTGGGCAGCTGGCAGCTTATTTCAGCTAAGGCTCTGCATTTCTCCCCCAGTTCCAGATGCCAATACCCCGAATGCCTGGATTTAGCAGTAAAAGTGAAGAGGTATGTATTACACTCTGTGCTTGGGGAGACATGTGCCAGAGCCCTAAGGAGATTATTGGTACTTGGTTTACAATATAACATTTCTTATGAAGAGGTAAAAGGAGGGAAAACTCAAAGTCTTGCATTCAAATCAAAGTAAAATTATTCTCCCCTATAAGTCTACTTATGAGCTTCAGTGTCCATTTAGGTTAAAATTTAGCTGTTAGCTTTGGAGTTCTTTTTGTTCACTAATAAAGAGCCATTTGTACCTGGGAGTGTTACAAAGTAAATACCTGCAACACAATTCAAACTAGCTGTCATCAGTCAAACGCCATGCACAGAAGGAACAGGAATCTTTGCATGTTTGCTTTCTTGGGTTTTTATTTTATTTTGTTTTTGAGACAGAGTCTCTCTATTATGGAGCCTTGGCTGCCAGAGAACTCACTATGTAGACCAGGAGGGCCTCTAACTCACATAGATCCACCCACCTCTGAAAGGGCTGGCATTAGAGGTGTGTGCCACCACACTCAACCCAACAGGTATCTTTACCACCAGTTATCTTGTTCTCAAATCCTGAATTGCAAATAAACAGAATGCTCAAAATCTTCAAAGTAACTTATGTTTATTTTCTGCTATTCTATGTCGATCTTCAAAGTAAATTTTGGGGTTTTTATCTGTTACACTATATATTGATTCAACATGAAATTTGACTTCAAATTCAGAAATTCAGGGGCTAGGGATGGCTCTGCTGGTAAAGAGCTTGTGGAACAAGCATGAAAACTTGAGTTTGATCCCTAGGAACCCCATAAAAAGCTGAGTTTGGTGACACTCACTTATGATCCCAGCACTGGGAAAAGGGAAACAGGAGGATTCCTGGAGCTCACTGGCTGGCCAGTCTACCCAAACCAGAAAGCCCCAGATAGCAATGAAGCTCTGTCTCAAAACAAAACACTGATAGCTCCTAAGGAACATTAGATGAGATGCTGGCTTCCATATGCACACAGATGTACACATATACAAAATTGTACATAAGACATAGGAGAGATGGCTCAGTGGTTAAGAGCACTGATGTCGTTCCAGAGAATAGGGACTGGATTCCCATCACCCGCATTAATTGTCTGTAACCTATAACAGGGTCAGGGAATCACACCCTCCTCTGGCTTCTGTGGGCACCAGATTCCTATGATGCACAGACATATATGCAGGCAAACAACCTTATATATTAAATATTGAAATTTTTGAAAGAGCTATGCACAAGCAAAAAAATTATATACTCCAGAATTTTTAATAAATATAAGTTTTAAACTCATAGAATTTGCAAAAGAGATTGATTATTGCACCTTCAGATTCTAAACTCCTATCTTAGGCTTTGTGAACTAATTGAATAAAAGTTTTTCATTTTGTGCTATATTAATGGATTCCTTTAATTTCAGATGATGCGATACAGTCAATTCAACTTTATGAATGGCCCACATGTAAGTTTTCTTTATATTATTTCTGAGACTTTCATGTTTATATCCAGAATCTGTGCTGCTTATCTTAGCTTGAGTGCTAACTACCATCCATGTGTCTTAGTTACATGTAAGATAACCATTACAACAAATCATTTCATTTGTTCCCTAGTGACAAATATCTTCCTTATTCATTTTATTGTGTTTTTTTATAAATGAGCATCATCTTTATGTTTCTTAGAACACTTGATTATGACTCATGTTTACAGGAGCTATTTTCGCAAGTCATGACAACAAAAGCAGTATAGTAAATACTATTAGAAGAAAGAATTCTATTTGTGTTCTCTAAAACAATACTAAAACTGTGAATTTTTTTATTTTGTTGGAGTAAACATGGGTTATTCTTGTGGTGGTGGTGGTGGTGTATACTAATTTGTTTGTTTTGTTTTTTGAGACAGGGTTTCTCTTTGTAGCCCCAACTGTCCTGGAGTTCAGAGATCCACCTGCCTCTGCCTCCTGAATGCTAGGATTAAAGGCGTGTACCACCATCACCTGACTTGTATGCTAAATTTCAGAACAAACTGAACCATGAGGTCAGCTGATCCCTGACAAAACTGTGTGACTGCCCAAAATCACAAGTCACTTTGTACTTTTGTGGCATTATTACAGACTTCATTAACTTTGTCTTAATCCTTTCCATTCGGTAGTCATCCTGTAAAGTCTCTACCTAAAGTAATCATAATCAAAGTTCTCCTAAACCTCTGGTTCTTACTGTTTCAGTGTCTATGAGTTGACATTTTCGCCAATGTAAAAACCTGATCTGTTTCAAGGGTTTTGTGTGTTTGGTTGGTTCGGGAGTGTTATTTAAGTTTTGTTTTTATTTTCCTTTCTCTCTCTATGTGGCTTTATATATAGCAAGTCACATGGGTTTTGAATTTGACATAATTTTCCATAAAAATCTGTAAAATAAGAAAAACAAAAATTCTCAAGCTCGGAGTAGTGGTACATCCAAAAAACTCTCTACACTCCGGATTTCAGAGTCAGAAAGATTGCTCTTTCTGTATGTATGAGTGTACACAATATGTGTGCATGTGTATGAAGGTCAGAGAACAACTTAGGGCATCAGTTTCTGCCTCCACCTTTCTGGAGACAGTGTCTCTCTTTGTTGTTTGTACTGCATATACCAGACTAGAAGCCCATGAGCTTCCAGGGATTCTATTGTCTCCATCTCCCATCTTACCATAAGAACACTAGGGTTACAGATCATACTATTGCATCCAACTTTGCATGCATGGTTTCGAGTGATCCAAACTCAGGCTCCCACGTTCGTGTGGTAAGCACTTTGCCCACAAAACCATCCTCCAGCTCATCGAGCTCTTAAACTGAAATTTCTTAAATCTCATTTTGATTAGTTTGACAGGCTTTCTAGAAAACTGAAGAGTCCTTCAGTAACACAAAATATAATGAAGTTTTCACTAAAGCCCTTAGAATCAAATTCCATTGGAAGTGTTTAGGCTTCTTGACTTGGTTTTGGAAGCTTACATTTAGAAGGTGAGAAGAATCTGGACCTCAGCCCTCATTTGATGGCACTGCCTTTGCTTCTCTTTCAGATGATGCCTATGGGCCCATATGGGAATGGTATGCCAATGCCTCCACACATGCCCCCGCCGTACCCTCCATACCACATGCCCATGTGGCCTCAGCCACCCAATGGATGGAATCAACCCCCAATGCCCAATTTCCCAAGCAATACTGATCAAACCCAGGAGACTGCCAAGCCCAACCAGACCAATCCACAAGAGCCACAACCACAAAGGCAGCCTCCAAAGGAGCCACCAAATGAAGCAGCACGGGCCAAAGAAGAAGCCCAGGTGAGACTCGACTAGAAAACTTCCACATCAGAGGCTTACAATGCCTTTAAAAAGATTTAGAGGGCCATACCTTTCCAGCGTCCATTCTCCCTCCAAAATTCACTACAACTATTACTGTGTAATTTTGACATTTATCAGAAGTTTCCTGGCAGGTCAATTCCAATCTTATTTAGTTCAAAATAACATAAATATTGTTGCCATAAATATCCTTCTAAAACACAGAATCAAGCTGTGAGTTGTGGAACATGCCAATGATTCTAGAAATATGAAGGTGAGGTAGAATCATGACTAGAAGGCCACCTTGGCTATGTGGTAAAAAAAAATCTTTAAAAATAAAAAAATAAATAAAATGTAATACAGAGTCAGAAAAAAATACCAAGCTCTACCCTAGCCTCCATTAGTCACACAATGTTGAGGAAGTCTCCTAGCCTTTCTAGACCTGTTTCCCCATGAATAAATCAAGTGGCTTCTAAAGCATTTCCAGACCTATGCTTTGATGATATGTAATATTCTTCTGTGCTTTCTGTCTGCCAGATGAGTCAAGTGTAGCCATAATATAAGGCAAGAAGATATACACATGGTTTCTCCAGAGATCCTGCTATATCAAACTTCAGAAATCATGGCTTTGGTTCTTTATTATCACGAACAGTTTTATATATATATATATGGAATGCAGAAGTGAAAAAACAGACTCCTAGGTTCAGTCACACCTCTGCCATTCAGGGCCACTAACTTCCCTGCACCTCAGTGCAGCTTCTCAATGACAGTAACAACAGTGCATGGTCATGTGAGGCCTAAAGGAGTTCCATAATCTGCTACTGCTGGAATATGATGTTTAATCATACTGATCACTACCATCATCTACACCCAAAATATGTAGAGGGAGGAGGGATCGAGTGAGGTAGGAGAAAAAGAGACAGTAGGAAAGAAAGAGATAACTAATGCAAACAAAAATATAAGTGCTCTCTGGTTTTCATATAATTATTATCATTTTTTTTCATTTCTCATTTTCGATCTCACTACCAACTAACTCTAACTTGTCTTTCTTTCTAGCCATTCCCACCATTTGGCAATGGGCTTTACCCCTATCAACAACCACCATGGCCAATTCCACAGGTAAGAATTTTGTATGTATTGCAAATTAAATATAATGTTAGCATGTGACACATAAGACTAATACAAGTTCATATACTATAGTATATAAACTTATATATATAAGTATATAAACTTATATATAATATATAATATTATATATTATAATAGTATATATAGTATATACTATTACTATATATAGTAATAAAATCAAGTTAGTAATTATTCAGAAAAATTATTTTAAAAATTAAGTAAAAATTTTTTATCAGACCAGTTGGCAACATGAGCAGGGCCTAATCACTACTACTAATAACATAAATTTTTTTAAATAAATTTTTTTTTATTTATTTCACACCCTGGCCACAGTTTCCCCTCCCTCCTCTCCTCCAAGTGTGTCCTCCCACCTCCCCCTGTGTCCTCCCATCTACTCCTCTATTTTTATTCAGAAAACGGCAGTCTTCCCATGGATCTAATAACACAAGTTAACAAATTAATTTTTAACGGTTGTGCTATAATCCTGTCACATAAGAAATCATAATGTCTTCAATGAAATCATAATTTAGTATCATAGCAAACCTGACACAAGAGTTTAAAACTAAGAAGCAAGCCATGACTACATTATAATCTCTCCATCACATCTTTTCCCCAACAACAGATATGTTATTATAAAGAATTATAATTCTCAAAGAGTTCTTAAAGTTTAAAATTAATCATTTAATTGTGTGTTTGTGTAGGCATGCACATGTAGGGGGATGTATATGTCTGCGTATTACGTTGCTTGCCAGCCTGTCTAACCAAAGACATGAACTCCAAGTTCTGTAAGACTCGCTACCTCTAAAATAAGGTAGAGAGTGGTTGAGGAAGACAGTTAGATTTGGCTCTGCCCTCCACCCCTAGAATTATAGATGCACACCACCACACCCATCTTTTTTCGGGGGGAGGGGAGCTGAGAATCTGAACTTGGGTCCTCAGGTTTGCATGGAAAGCATTTTACCAATTGAGCCATCTCTTCCGGCCCTTATAATGGCACTTCTACACAGACATGTTCTTGTCTCTTATTTCTTCTCCTCACCCACTTTCTCTTCTTGGCTCCTCTGTCAACGATCCCCTTCCTTCCCTTCCTCGCTCCCGAGTTCCTGGTTTTGCTTTCATAACAGGCACTTTCCCTTACTCTCTCTTCCTCCCTCCCTCTCACTTCCCATAAGATCTCTTCATCCCCTCTCATGGTCCTCTACTTTACTGAGCCGCACAAACACACATAAGCATACTAAACACAAACAACCCAGAGTCCACAATTACCAGAAAATGTGGCATTTTTCTTTTCAAATCTGCCTTACTTTGTTTAACCTAATGATCTCCAGTTACATACATTTCCTGAAAATGTCATTATTTCACTTTTCTTTATGACTGATTGAAATTCCTTGTGTAAATGTGCATTTTTTTTACCCATTCATCTGTTAATGGCTATTTAGACAGGTTCCCTTGTTAGTCATTGTGAATAAGGCAGCCTACAAACACAGATGTTCACGCATCACTGTGGTATGGCATCACTGACCTAAGAGACCTTGACGTGGAAGTCCAGAAATGGTACAGCTGGGTCAAACAGACAGTTCTATTTTTAGTTCAGAGAGTGACTTCCACAGCAATATCCACAGTGACTGAGTCACGACATCACCACTGCACTTTCCAGGATTCCTCTTTCCACGTGTCCACGACAGCATTTCTTAGCATTTGTTTGTTGGAATGATGACCATTCAGACTGTGTTGAGAAAGAATCTAAAATTAGTTTTAATTTGTAATTCTCTGATAGTTAAAAGTGTTCAATACTTTCTCAAATGTTTATTGGCCATTGTATTTCTTCTTTTGAAAACTGCCTCTCCACTTCACTTGGCCTTTCACTATTTCTTTTAGGGTTCAGTTTTAGCAGTTCTCTCTATAGTCTAGTACAGTTAGCAACAATCCCTTCCCGTACTGGAGACTGTCTCTTCACCCTGGTGATTGTATCCTTTGTAGAAACTCGTTAATGTTCTCTAATCCTCTTATTTTTCAATTCTTGGGATTCTTTATTGTGCTAATGAAGTCTATGAGAAAGTCCTTACCTATGCCTACATCTTCAAGTGTTTTATCTGTGTTTTTCTTTATTAGCTTCAAAGATACAGGTCTTATATTTAAGCTCTTGACTCGAGTTGGTTTTGGTGTAAGGTGAGAGATATGGATTTAGTTTAAATCTTTTATAGGCGAATATTCAGCTTTACCGACACCATTTGTTTAAAATGCTGACTTGCCCAATGTGTGTTTTTGACACCTCTGTGGAAAATTAAGTATTTGTAGCTATGTGGGTTTATTTCTGGGTTTGGTTTTCTATTCCACTGGCATACATGTCTGTTTTTGTTCAAATGCCATACTAGCTTTGTTACTATAGCTCTGTACTATACAAAGATGCATCCAGTATCATGATTATCACCAGAATTTCTCTTTTTGTTTAGAATTCTTATAGTTATTTCAGTCCTTTGTTCTTTCATGAAATTTTAGAAGTTTTTCTATTTTTGCAAAAGATACAATTGAGAATTTGATGGGAATTGAACTGGATATATAGATCACTTTTAATAATATGAAAATTTTTATAATCTTGAGTTTGATAATCCACATACGTGGGAAGCCTTTACTTTTCATGTGTGAGCCTTCAAAATTAGTTAAGAAAATTAACTCTAAATGTAAACAAAGCATGCAAAATATCACTATTTAATCTCATATTGTTATGTGTTCTAATATGGATAACTGGAGTCCACTATCTGTAGACGTAAGTCACAAACGATGCCACAGCAGTTTGGAATTATGATTAATAGGGTACTATTTATTAAAAGGGGAAAAAACTTACAGATCACCGTCAGCCCTCTGTACAACCAGGAAAGGAGTCTAGTCGCCAGCCGAGCAGGAAGTGAAGAGAGCGAGAGAAGGAAGTGGCCGCTTTTTTAAAGGGAGAGAGACCACGCCCCAATGGGCGGGTATCTCAGCGGCTATAGGCTGGAGGAGCGGAAGGACCTCCCGCAACACCTCCCCCTTTTGTTTAAGTAAGAGAGTTCTAAACCTACTATGAAATTATATACAATAAGTACAAATATCCTATTCTAACTAGATTAGGTCTTATATAATAAATAACTTGGCCAAGTCATGAAAGAAAAGTAACTACATTTATATAGTCTTCAACCCCGTCGAAGATCTGAGAAGGGAAATAATGTTACCTGGGTAATTAGGAAGTTCAGCGAAACAACTTCTAAAACATGCAACAAATCACAGAGACAACTAGCTACCTGGGCAATCACCCAAAGTCACATTAGCAGCGTTGAAGCAACCAACTTTGGCTAAGGCCTAACATAACTGACATACCATTTTCAAAGGCAAACAACTTTTCAAAACTATCTTACCCTGTCTTGGCAGGATATGACAGTCCTGTTTTATCCATTGATGAACACTCTGTATCTTTGTCAGTGGTTGAGGTATGGGCATTTCTTTGCCCCAAAACCAGTTCTGCCAAAAAGAAAGGCTCCAGGTGGAGTGTCTTTGGTGCGCAACATTCTCTCGGGAATAGAGCGGTGTTGCCAGGAGCAATTGTGTCTCACTATCACGAAACTCTTAGTTAGATTAAAGGCCATTTTCTACAGCTCTTTGAAGAGGTTGAAGATTATCTATACTGAGTATAATCTCTATATATCTAAAGAACCTGATCAGTCTAATTATAAATGACAAACTTAGATGACTATTAATCTATATAATTCTCAATATCTATCTAACTTAGAGACTAAGACAATAAACAACTGTGTAACAAATGAGGATAATGACCTCCAAATATAAACACTGTACAAATATACATTACAATATGGTAAATATATATCAATACAGAAACATTATATAAGTATCTTAATCAGAGGTAAAAATGTACACTGCAATATGGTAAATATATACAATATATATCAATACAATATATGTCAATACATAAAAAATATTTTAAACAGAGGTAGAAACATGCATGCATACAATAGTCAATATAATTTAACTTTGTATCAATATACAAGAATGAATACCAATATTTGTCTAAAAACAGTAACTCACAATTATAAATATATTATCCCATCATCCCTCTTTTTTTTTTCATGATGATCCATGAGCTTATAAAATTCCTCCCCCAACCCTCAATCATATACTAATTATAATCAACCCCTAAATGATGTCCCTAAACCCAAGGGCAAACTTTACTGGGAGAGGGGACGTCGTCCTCTAGAATTACTTCCAGCTGTCATGGGGGCGACGTTCTTTCTGGGGGATCCTGTGAAAGTAAAATGATGGTTAAATTTCAAGATCAATGTCTTTTAAAATTGCCAATAGTCTCTGAGTATTTTGTGCAGGTCTGGCCAAAGTGTTGTATAAGATGTGCACCATTTCAGCTAACCAAGTTGGAACTGTCTTGTGCAGCTGGTACCAAAAGCAGGTCTTGCAGTAGCGCTATCAGTCAACAACTATCACTCAAATGTTAATCTCTCTCTCTTTCTGAGAAAGTGAGGTACGGTGATTGATGGCTAAGACATGTGGGTATTTTTAGTAAGATAACCTAGGATCTTGTTGAAGTCTGATAAAAATAGTACTCTCTAATGGATCGTAAGTATCAATAGGTAGATAGTGAGTCTAAAGTCTCATGAGCACAACACTCACAATATTAAACACCATTAGTAATGAACCAGTTTAACACAACTCCAGTCTTACAAAGGCTGAGGAGAGAGCTCAAGGGGAAAAGCGTAAAGTGCTTGCTATGTAAGCATGAAGATTTGAGTTCAGATCCCCAGAACCCTCACTGGAAAAAAGTGGTATGCATACCTACTAACCCCAGTCACAGGAAGAGGAGAAAGGAGAATCCCAGGGCTTGCTGACTCAGCTACTCCAGCCAACCAGCAAGCTCCAGGTTCAATGAGAGATCCTGTCTCAAAAAATAAGGTGAAGGAGGAAAGACAAAGATATCTAACATTAACCTCTAGCCTTCACATACATGTACACATGCACACGTGAAAACAAACACATGTACATACACACATACATATCTCTAGTCAAGCTTAGTAGAGCACATCTGTAATCCCAGTACTCAGAAGGCTGAGGCAGGAAGACTGCCATGAACTCAAGGTCAACCCAGCTACATAGTGCATGTATATAAAGCAATATATGTGCTATAAAGCAAGACCCTGTCTTAAAAATTTAAAAAAAAAAGGAAAAGAAGAAAGGAAAGCAAAATGATTTCTTCCTATGTTCATTGTGCTTTTCATCTTTCAGAGGGGACCACCACCAGCATTTGGACGTCCAAAATTCAGCAATGAAGAAGGAGTAAGTAGGAATGACGCTATTACCTCAGTTAGGATTTACAATATATCAGCTGCTATCATTTAATCTGATGTTACAAGAACTTAAAAATCTATCATAAAAAAATTCTCTAACTCAAAAAAAATTTCCTAAAAAAAATTTAAGTGGAATAAAAATCAAGCCAATAATCTAAATAAGCTTGATACATCATTGGGCATAGCAGTGCATGCCTATTGTCTCAGCACAGGAGACAGATACACAGCCTTGCTTCTAAACCCAGCACCATGTCCATGGGGCATTACTTCCTCTACATGTATGAAAGTTTGCTCACATATTGGCTGTGAAAACTATTGGCCTCTTTGCAAAGTTGATAGCAAACTCTAGACAGTAGCATACACAGAAAGAAATTAAGATCATCTTAAAATAGTCCCTTCACCAGAAACTGCATTATCACCTAAATATCTCATTGTACAAATACTGAAATCCAGAGAAGATAAATTACTATTCAATTTTTCCTCTTCAGTTACAGGATAAACTGGACTAAACCTAAGTCTTATATCTTTTTTAGTATACTCCAAGAAAGTAATCAAATATACCCAACCTATTCTTAGTATGTCATCAAATAAACTACTTTAGAGGTTGTTAGTCTACCCCTGGACTTCCCTTACTCTTTTCCCCTATATATGTGATATGCATTCAGTAAAAGCAGAAATCAATACCTTTTTTGGAGGAGAACGGAGCAAGGTGTTATTAAAATAATGACAATGAAATTATTATTTCAATGATAGCACAGAATGCTTTTTTAACTCACTATAAAATACCCAGATGGGAGTGATGCAGTTCATTGTATACATCTTCACCTAGAAACTAGAACTTCAGAGTTTCATATACAACATTAGCAAGTGAAACAGAGTAATACAAGCATTAACACAGGCACTAAATCTGTATTCTACCTTTTGGGTACACTGTTCAACTTCCTGTGTGTTACTAGAAATATTTTCTCACCTATCTATTTCATCATCTCTATCCAAAATGAGAATAAAACTATTTTCCTCTCTATCCTATTTGTTTTCAAAGAAAAACTAGGGCTGGGAATACAGTTCAGTAGTAGAATACTTAATTAGCATGCCTAAGGTCTTTGATTTAATCACCAGTACAGGAGGGAAACTAAAGAACCTAAATGATACACAAATGACTTTTAAAAAATTATACAGGCTATTCGCTTAATTGAAAATTATTAAGCATTCCCCACTATTATAGAAACTAGAATATCAAAAACAGTATTTTTACTCAAAAACTTTACATAGCAAAATCAAATGGGAGGACCCCAGAAAAATAAACAACGAAAATTCACAGTAAAGATGATTGCAGCAGAAGGCTGTATTGCTGCAGACATCCAGCAGCAAACCCTCAGCCTGGCTCTGCTAAGGGAAGTCAGGGCACAACTGTGGCACTCCAGCTGAGTCTTCCAGGGTAAGTCAAGTATGTTGGGGACGATAAGTGCATAGGAGAGAAGAGGTTAGATCGGAAGAAGCCATGTGCAAGGCCTCAGAGAAATAACAGTAGATATAATTTGCAACCACATCAAGTTTAAGGAAGAGAAAATAAGGTTAAATGCCATGGTCATAGCTCAGATGATTGTAAAAATTTTAACATTTTTATTATAATATGCAGCATTTATTAGATGCAAAATTCCAGATATGAAGACATATATAATATATACATATATTATCTTTTGACTTCCATGACAAGTTGTTTAGTTTCTACTATTCTATTATTACCTCCATATTACAAATGGACAAAGAGAACTTAGTCAATCATCACATCACAGAAAGTGATAAAAAGAGACTATGATCCACATCTGTCTGTCAATATACTGGGTTCCTTGTTATGCTAAAGGATTTAAAGTTTATCCTTTAAGATAAAGGCAACTTTATACACATATTTAAAAAGGAAAATGTTGTAATTCTCCAAAACTCATCCCTAGTTTCTCCTACTCCAGAGGGGTGAATATGATGCACACAGTAACGAGTCAGAAAGCTACAATATTTGAGGAGTAATGGGCACAAAGGGAAACAGGACAAGGATGAAAGTTTAGATACAATGTTTGGACTTGGTAATCATTGTCTGGGGAAATAAAAGAAAAAGAAGAATCTGGGAGAACTGGGTTGGGCATAGAAAATATTCCTTAGATGTGCAATATTGGAGAATGGCCTCAGTGGGGAGATGAACTAGTTATGAGTGTGTTCATTTGGAAGAGTCTGGAGCCTTAAAAACCTGTGGGACAGGCTTTTCCTTTGTGAGGTAAAAGCATGTATCCATATTCAAAGTTCTGGCATGTAACCGATTCCTCGACAGCACCGATAGATGTGTAAAACGAGAACATGGACATGAGGACATGAGGATGAGAAGGATGGAATCAAATAGGAAAACTGCCAATCATTATGTCCCACCTGGAATCCTAGTACTCTGAAGGCCAAAACAGGGGGATGATCACAAGTTTAGGGCTAGATTGATCTACATAGCAAGTTACAGGCCAGCAGAGTTATATGATAAACCTCTGCCTCGAAACAAATAACTAGATACAATTTTAAGAATTATAAATGTTAACCTGGACATGGTAGCTCATGTGTGTAACAGCACTCAGGAGGTTCAATTTCTAAAACTCAAGGCCTGAGTGAAGAGTAAGACAGTGAGATCCTATGTTAAAAATGGGTTTTAATCCTAAGGTTCAGGATCTGGGCCTAACGGCTAGAAAGAATATTCAGCACCCAGAGAATAGAATGGAGGCTTCAAACTTCTAGAAAGAAAGTGTAGGTTGTAGTGTTACGAGAAGCCAGCATAGGAGGCTTCCCTGTTGCACTAAGCAATTAAAATCAACACCACAGGAGAAAACAAAAAATAATTCTCCTTCTTCTTTCTTACAGAATCCTTACTATGCATATTATGGGTATCACGGCTTTGGGGGTCGTCCTTATTATTCAGAAGAGATGTTTGAAGATTATGAAAAACCCAAAGAAAAAGATCCTCCTAAACCAGAGGACCCACCCCCAGACGATCCACCCCCAGAGGCCTCTACTAACTCAACTACGCCAGAGGCTAACTCCACTCAGTCAATTCCTGGAGAGACTCAAGGCGGAAATGAAACTAGCCCAACAGGGAACAGGGGACCTGGCCCGAATGCTGGGAACAACCCTACAGTTCAAAATGGCGTCTTCCCTCTCCCTAAAGTAAATGTTTCAGGCCAAGGAGCATCGAGAAACCAGATTCCGTGGAGACCAAATCAGCCAAACATTTATGAGAATCATCCCTATCCGAATGTGCGAAATTATCCTTCAGGAAGACAATGGCAAACCACTGGTCCCATGGAGCCCAGAAAGAACGGACCTGGGTATCAAAACCCACCAGTACAAAGGGGTCCTCAGTGGAATTCCTTTGCTTGGGAAGGTAAACAAACTACTCCTCCAGGAAATCCAATTTACCCCAAACCTTCCCCTCCTTCTTCAAGAGTCAATTATCCTAACTCTGCAGGAAATCCAGTAAATTTTGGAAGAAAATCTCCCAGGCCAAACAAACCCTTCGTGGGAACCAATCCGGCCCCAAATAAACCCTTTATGGGAACCAATCCGGCCTTAAATAAACCCTTCGTTGGAACCAATCCAGCCTCAAATAAACCCTTTCTGGGAACCAATCCGGCCCCAAATAAATCCTTCGTGGGAACCAATCAGGCCTTAAATAAACCCTTCATGGGAACTAATGCAGCTTCAAATAAACCCTTCATGGGAACCAATCAAGTCTTAAATAAACCCTTTATGGGAAACAATCCAGCCCCAAATAAACCCTTTCTGGGAACCAATCAGGCCTCAAATAAACCCTTTCTGGGACCCAATCAGGCCCCAAATAAACCCTTCATGGAAACCAATCCGGCCCTAAATAAACCATCTATAGGAACCAATGCTGCCTCAAATAAACCTTTTGTGAGAACAAACATGGCCTCAAATAAACCGTTTGTGAGAAACAATGCTGCTTCAAATAAACCATTTGTGGGAGCCAATGCTGCCTCAAATAAACACCCTGTGGGAACCAATGTGGCCTCAGTGGGTCCTAAACTGGTTACTGATAGTCACAATGTGAAAACCCAAAATCCAAAAGAAAAGTCACTAGGTCAAAAAGAAAGAACAGTCAGCCCTACAAAAGATACAGCTAACCCCTGGAGAAGCTCCCAACAATATGGAATTAACAAACCAAATTATAATTTGCCTCACCCTGAGGGTAGCAGGGTCAGCCCAAATTTTAATTCTTTTGATCAACAAGAAAACTCCTACTTTCCAAGAGAAGATTCCAGAAGAGTGTCAAGTCCCAAAAGACAAATCCAAAACCAGAATCTTCCCAAAGGAATAGCTTTAGAGCCAAGAAGAACCCCATTTGAATCAGAAACTAAGAAACCGGAATTAAAGCAGAGTACACACCAACAGCCTGCATATCCTAAGAAAACCCCTTCTACAAGAGAACATTTTCCTGTTGAGAGAAAAATCTGGAATCGGCAAGAAATCATTCCACCCTTAAAGGAAGATCGTGGGAGGCAGGAAGAAATTTTACCTTATCCTTCCTATGGCTCTAGAGGAAATATATTTTACCATGACTATAACAATCCTTATTATCCTAATGAAAACTCACCATACATTAGAAGCAATACATGGAATGAGAGGATTACCTCTCCCAGTACCCTGGGGCAACCAGAAAATCCACAGTACCCCATGAATTCTCTAGACCAGAAGGAGACAGAGCAGTATAATGAAGAGGATCCAATAGACCCAAATGAAGATGAACTTTTTCCAGGACAAAGTAAATGGGGTGATGATGAGCTCTTCAAGGGAAGACCAACAGTTGGGCAGTATGAAGGCAACAAATATGCCTCAACCCTACCAAAGGAATACCTTCCCTACTCCCTAGGGAATCCAACCAAGGAACTTTTTCCTTACAATGAATTCTATCCTTGGAGCCCACAAGAAAATTTCCCTATATATAATCCAGGTCCCACTATAGCACCACCTGTGGACCCCAGAAATTATTATATTGATAATGCCATAGGACAAGAAGAAAGTACACTCTTTCCATCATGGACTTCCTGGGACCATGGGAATCAAGCACAGAAGCAGAAAGAAAATGAGCCGTATTTCAATGGAAATGGCTGGGGTCAGTCAACAAATCTACACAAATCTAATACACCAAACCAAGAGAGGAACCATCCTTATTCCACAAACTCCCCTGCTGGACTTCCAAAGGATCCAGCATGGCTTGAAGGTGAGAATTTGAACTATGATTTACAAATTAGTAGCTTAAGTCCACCAGAGAGAGAACAGTTAGCTTTCCCAGATTTCGTTCCTCAAAGTTACCCATCAGGTCAAAATGAAGCACACTTATTTCATCAAAGTGAGAGAGGTTCCTGCTGTATTGGTGGCTCCACGGGACACAAAGACAATGTGCTGGCTCTACAAGATTACACTTCATCCTATGGTTTTGCACCAAGGGAGAACAAAGAAACCAGTCCTGTGTATACAGAAAGTAGTTATACCAAGTATGCAAGATCTTATGTCTCCCCAACAAGCATCCTATCTAGTCAAAAAAACATCTCAGAGAATAAACTAACTGCTGAGAGTCCAAACCCAAGTCCTTTCAGAGATGGCGCACCTGCTCTGAGAGGGAACACACCATATGCTGGAAAGAACCAACTGGAAACAGGAAGTAAGGCCTTTCCTGAAGCCAGCTCTCCTCAGCCAAAAGACACACCCTGTCTTAAAAGTGACCTTGGAGGAGACCGGAGAGATGTTCTGAAACAATTTTTTGAAGGCAGCCAGCTCAGTGAAAGAACTGCTGAACTTACCCCTGAACAGCTCGTTATCGGTATCCCTGACAAAGGCTCTGGCCCAGACAGCAAACAAAGTGAAGTCCAAGGGAAAGAGGGTGAGATGCAGCAGCAAAGACCACCTACTATCCTTAAGTTACCGTGCTTTAGCTCCAAATTAGCAAAGCTTCACTCTTCAAGCACTGAACCTCCAACCAACAATGGAAAACAAAGTCTTAGTGGTGCTCTCTCGACACCTACTGAAAATCCTACCACATCAGTCGGGTTACCTACGAGAGAACAATTTAAAAGTATAAATGTAGATCCAGTGAATGCAGATGAACACACTACATTTGAAGCTTTTCAAGGAACCAGTCAAGAGGACCAAGGACAAGGCTGCTTACTGCTTCAGGCTTAGGGATCACTTCCACCGAGCATTCTTGGGGCATGAAAACAACTAGCAATCCTATGTCAATGATTCTGTAACTTTGTTCCCTAAGACTTGATTTTCTGGCCTTCTTGATGATCCCTGATCTTTTACCCTCCCCACAGTAGAAATAGGGCCCAGGTAGAATTAGTGAGAGCGGGCCTTTGGGGCTGGCTGGATCCAGCACTGCAACAAATTAGTGCACACTTAAGAAAAAGCATGAAGGCCATGACCATTCCTTCCTTGGAACTTGGAAGCTATTTGTCTGATTGTCTGAGTTAATTTCCTCTTTCTAGATAATGTATCATCCCTCTTCTCTCAAATTCCTTACAATGTTGTCTGGTTCTGCACATCTAGCAGACTGTAGAGTCTTCCATTTCATATAGAGGCCTGCACACCAGTGTAGCCCTGATGCACTGTATACTTTCCCCTTCGTGTTGTTTTTGTCTACTCTCTCTCCTAGTTAATATTACCTTTGGCATTTTTTTTTCTACTGTTCTTTAACTCATCTGCCTCCTCTTTTCTCCTTCAATCTTCTCTTTCTCCTTCCTTCTCTATAGAGCTTTCACTGTTTCCTCACCATTCTGCCTTCATCGCTTCTCACATTCTGAGGTAGCTATCGTTGACCATCGTCAGTCTGTCTGTCCTATCTCCTAGTGTGTAACTTTGATCTTTTACCAATGAATCTTTCCTCTCTGACTCTTTTTCTCCTTAAGTTCCTCATTTTTCCTGCTGTGTATGCCATTTGCATGCTTTCAGACTGTGCATCACCTTCCCTCTCTTTGGACCTACTCTGTAAGTTCTACTCTCTAGTCTCTTTCTCAGTCAAACCATCACTGTAGATAACATGCCTGAAGGAGCTACTTTCATTGTTAATTTTCTCCTGGTCTCTCAATGTAGACAGCCTGGTTAAAAGAGCCTGTTCTAGGAGAACAGAAGATGGGCTAGTTACCAGATCATAGGGCTTAGGAAAGTGGAAAATGAAAAGAAGAAATTGTTACTTGGGGACTGAGTATCCAGGAAAAAAGAGACTAAGGCTTGCTATACCCTGTCACCAATTCACAGCCTCCGGGAACTGAAGAGGACAACCTGGGGAAAGACCAGCTTATGCAGATAAAATATGCAATGTTTAGCTTTCTTTACTAGTTCACTATAAATTATTGCACCACTACATATTATGACTATCATGCTTATGCTTCACGTCCCTATAGATTATTCACAGACACAACTTCCAGGTATCATAGCAAAATAGTGTAAATTATTTTGTAAAGTAGATGTTTCTATATTGTCTTGCTTAGAATATATTTGAGTTTTATTGATATTATTTTACTGTTATTAAGGCATTTTGGCCTGTTATCTGGATATTGCCTGTTTTGAGTCTGGGGGTAAAAAAATCTCTAAATTACCTACAAAGTTATTTTCTATTCCCAAGGTGTTTCTTAAAGGACTTTTCTTGTGACAGATTTTGTATGCCCTCAGAAATTTGATGAAATTCTCCTGAGAAAGGGAATCAGCCCTTGAATCTAATAAAATGTCTTACCAATAGGAGATTCCCAATAAACATTTACTGGTTGGCTGGCTTCTGAATGCCTTCAAACATTCCCATTGCCACCGGCTCTTCCTGCAGGAGATGCATGAGGACTCTTAATAAAGCACATGTCTTCTAGCCTTGTGCCCAGCATACTCGCGTGGGACAGCTGCAGACTGTGCCACCCTCTGACGGCTTAACTTCCTCCCTAACCCACCAGCCTTATACTCTAACCATAGATTAAAAACCAAAAGCTTATTATTTTCCTCCAAACTTCGATGTGAATACCAAATGTATTTCAACATAATGAATGGGTGGCACAGTTGTTTTGGCAAATATTGTCATGCCGAGAGTAATGAGCTCAGGGGACAGAGGTAGAAGTATTTACCAAAACAGAACTGATAGAAAAGTTTTAATAAGGAACAGACACTGTGGAGAGAAACGCAGTGGGCAAGGTCTCACAGGCAGAGTCTCACCTGTGAAAAGGAGCGATGAGAATTGAGAGAAGTCACCTGAGCTGCCCCCTAAGCCATTCCTGTCATGTCACCCCTGAACAGAGTAAAGATGCAGCTCACTGTGATCTTGGGGTAGTTAATTTAATATAATATCATTTGCCCCCTTGGGGTGAGGTGCCAGGGACCACTGGGAATGGGGCTGATATAAGGTGCTATAAGTCACTGGGCCTCGTTCTAAGCAATGATAACCTGAGTGCTACAGAGTGAGTAAGTTTGCTCTTTGGGGGCTTTACTTTTGGCCTTTTTGTGGGTTTTTTATTTAATTTTTTATTGATTTGTGGTAGTGATAGTGACTTTAATATTTTCCCTTTGGTTTTGGTCTTTTTGTCTCTATAAATATGTCGACACATATGGATCGGTGAGATATTGCTACTGTCACCTGTAATGTAATGTAAAGAGCATAGAGTGACCAAAAGCAAACCTGTTCAGCTTGAGAATAAAATAAAAAAGGATAAAGATTTCCCTGTCGATGAGCACAGGGAGGCTTGCTTCTACAAGCCTGCCTAGTAGGCATGTGTTCCTTGCATTAAATGTATTGCTCATTCTGTGTCCTGCTTAAGTTGTCCATAAAACTTCTGAGGTCTTTTCTAGCACATACTAAAGGTTCTAATAACACACCCCTTACCTCTAGCATCTCCACCTGCTACTGTTGCCCACTTCTATACTGGATGCCAGATCTAATAGTCATCTCTGCTGATTCTAGCATAGTTGGGTATGCCCTTAGAAGATAAATAATACAGAAGAAAACTACACCTGAAGGTCACAGAAAGAAGAGAAAGCCCTGAGGCTCCTACACACTTTCTGTCACAGACGCTCTAGAGGCACAGTCTAGCTCCCTGGAGAAATTTGGGCTCTTTACTCTAAAGAAAATGAAGAGAATGATGAGGTACAGGGTCCAGCTGACCTTCTGAGAATTTGGCTTGGCAGGCATTATCATGGAGACTCTTTCTCCAGGTTTCTGGAGCATCTAAGGATGGAGACAACATATTTCAATTTGGCCACGCAAACCAGAGTCACAAATTTAATATATCTTTTTTGGCTTGGATTGGTTTGGTTTGGTTTGGCTTTTCAAGACAGGATTTCTCTGTGTAACCACCTGAGCTGTCCTGGAACTCACTCAGTAGATTAGGACATTAGGCTGGGCTTGGTTTTGTAGATTATCAGCATGCCTCTGCCTATCGGGTGCCACCACACACAGCCATTTAATACATCTTTAAGGAGAATTTTAAGTTACTTTATTGCTTATTTAGGCATTTCTATTTGTTCCTCCTGTCTCATTTAAGCCAGTATCAGTTACCACCTTCAAATTAATCTTTTATTCATGAAGCCAAAAGTCATTTCTACGAGCCAAAAAAAAAATGGAACCAAAAAATGTTGGACTTAAAAATGACAAATGTGTTTCTACTTTGTAAAACCTTAAAGGTTTCTCTGTGACTCAGGTCAACAACTAATTGCACCCCCTCAAAGGAATCTGTACTTGATAGAAAATAATCACCATTTCACCAGAGGGTACAGTATTTGGTTTTAGCCACCTGTACCTCCTTGCCTCTCTGCCTCACCCTATTCAGTAACAACCTTTTGCTCTCTCTCTTTGAACGTAGAGTTCATTCAATTTAGAAACCCAAACCAGCTGGTATCAAGCAAAATATATGCTAGCAGAAAAGAAGCCCTCAAAATAAGTAAGGCACAAGCTGAGCACAGAGAGAAATGTTAAATAAATAATGTTGTGCCCAATAATGCCCACTCCCACACCTCCCTGATCAAGACCCTCTGTGCCCACCCCCCAGCATCTGGTAGCATGTACAAAGAGAGAGGGGCAGGATTCTTACATTTCCCTAATGTTCCTTGCTCTTTCTCTGGCTTACATAATTCTAGAATATTCTAACTCTAGAATCCTATTGGATGAACATACTATCCCAACTCATGCCTCCATCTTCCCTTACGGCTGACAGTACATCTCATCTCTTACCTTTATCGATACTGTAATAGATGTATGCAAACTTTTTTCCTGTTGGTTTTGCCCATTGGAAAATCCCTAGAAAGTAAAATTAATTGTTATTCTTTTATGTATCCCTCAGAGTAACTGGTAATTATCTTAGGCAAAGTAAATGTTCCAAACATATCACTTTCTCTTTAAATACTTGTGTGAGTAAATAGAAATGCATAACTTCCAAAACAAAATAATTAAGCTTTCAGCTAATAATAATCAGTGTTTTCTAAAACATAATGGTGTATAGTAAATATATATTATTTATGAGATACTGGAAAAAATGCAAAGTGAAAGGAAACAAGAAAATCACATTTTGGCCTATTTCCATCAAAACTTTTGTCATGTATGGATGTATAATGGGTGTTCTAAAAGTCATTATTTTATAAAATATCCTCTATTTTTCTCTTCATATTGTATAATCAATTTCTACAAAATTAAAATATTTAAAATCTCATTCTTTTGTCTATGAAGTATTCTGAAGTTTATTATTTAGTTCTTTCATTGCCATGAATAAACACCTGACAAACACAACTTATGGGGGCCAACAAGATTGCTCAGTGGATAAAAGCTACTTGCAGCTA
The DNA here is from genome assembly GCF_000317375.1 of Microtus ochrogaster. Taxonomy (NCBI): domain Eukaryota; kingdom Metazoa; phylum Chordata; class Mammalia; order Rodentia; family Cricetidae; genus Microtus; species Microtus ochrogaster. The sequence goes on from NC_022027.1 coordinate 41,820,886, forward strand.
AGCCTGAAGACTTCAGAATTAATCCCAGGGATCACATGTTGGAAGGAGACTCTCGCAAGTTGTCCTCTGACCTCCACACATGTACCATGGCACACATACCTACACAGGTATGCATACACACAAGCACACACATACCAATAAGAAAAATTATAATTTAACTTATAAGTAGAATGAGTCAAGCAGAAGACAGAATATACTTGAAGATAAAGTAAGCAATCTATAGAAAATATAAAAAGAAAGTGAAAATTTGTGAAGCAAAGGGAAGGAATATGCAGGAAATGTAGGACATCATCTTAAGAGCAAGTCTTGAATTATAGGAATAGATCACAGAGAAAAATTATAAGTCATTGACATACATCAGATTTCTAACAAGAACACAGAAGAAAATTTCCCCAAACTAAAAAAAACGGCACATTCATACAGATATAAGAAGAATATAAACCCCAACTAGACAAGACCAGAAAAGAAATACCCTATGGCATAGCATAGTTAAAACATTAAACATACTGTACAAAGAAAAAATACTGAAAGCTATAAGAGGGGAAAAAACATGAATAACATATAAAGAAAAACCCATCAGAATTACAGGATGTTGCTAAATCCTAACAGCTCCCTCAAGAGGAGGGGTAAAAAGGCGCTGAAGTCAACTGCATAGTCTCTGGGAGTTAGGCACGTGGCAGTGGGGTAGCAGACTCATTATTCAGCAATGGAGAGAGTCTTGCATACCCTCCTCCCAGCATCCAGGCTGCCTTCGGATCTGTTGACATTGCCTGGTCACCCCTCATTGGCTGGCGATCAGCACCTCTGACAGCGCCTGTTGCTAAGCCCTCAGGCAGCATTGCATGAAAAATTCATCAGAATAACAGCTGATTTCTCAATGAAAACTCTGGAAGTCAGAGGAGCCTGGAGCAATGCATCCCAAGTGCCAAAAGACCATGACTACTGTACCCAGCAAAGCTATCTGCCATAGCTCAAGAAGAAAGAAAACTTTTTCATGTTACAAACATCCTAAAATATGCATACCTAGACAGAATACTAAATAATAACCTGAGCTGAAGCAAAGGATAAGGATAAGGATAAGGATAAGGAGAGCCAAGACCCTAGTGAGGAAACAAATGAAGTTATTATTTAATAAAATACAAAGCTCAACAAAAACAAAAGACTGTGATTGTCTTAGTTAGGGTTACTATTGTTATGATAAAATCCTATGGCCAAAGCAACTTGGGGAGGAAATGGTTTATTTGACTTGTTATTCCACAACACTGTTCATCATCAGAGGACACCAGGACGGAAACTCTCACAAGTTTTAACTAACCAGCGCAGCAATCTGCACATCCCTTTCAATGATAACTCTAAACATTAATAAGCTCAACTCACCAGTTAAAAGACACCATGTAGCTTAATAAAACAAAGTCTACCTCTCTATTGTCTACAAGAAATTCATCTCAGCTTGAATAATTGCTACCACCTTAAAGTGAAAGAATGGAAAAAAATATCCCAAGAAAATGGGATCAGGAAGCAAGCTGGCATTGCCATCCTAATATATGACAAAACAGACTTAAAATTAAAATTTATGAGAAATAAAGAAAGGTAATTCATTCTAATTCAGTGATCAGTTAATAAAGAATATATAACAAAACTAAACATATATGCACCAAACTTTTACTCGTCCAACTCATTGAAAGCATACTAATATAATTAAAGGTACAGTTTAACACAAAATCAATACTGGTAAGTGACTTCAACACCTCATTTTCTCCACTAGATAGGTCATCTGAACAAAAAGTAAACAGGATGGGGGCTGGAGAGATGGCTCAATGGTTAAGAGCATTGGCTGCTCTTCCAGAGGTCCTGAGTTCAATTCCCAGCAACCCACATGGTGGCTCACAATCATCAGTAATGAGATCTGGCGCCCTCCTCTGGCGTATGGGCACACATGGAGGCAGAATGTTGTATACATAATAAATAAATAAATCTAAAAAAATGTAAACAGGACAACTTCAAAATTAAATGACATCCTACATCAAATAGACCTAACAAATGCCTACAATATATTCTAACCAAACACCAAAAAAATTCAGCAGAACATGAAGGTTTCTCTAAAATAGATTACAGGCTGGGACATAAAACACATCTTAACAAATACAAAATAAATTAATTCACACCTTTAATCCCAGCACTCAGGAGGCAGGTGGGATCTCTGTGAGTCCAAGGACAGCCTGGTCTAAAAAGCTAATTCCAGGACAGACACCAAAGCTACAAAGAAACCTTGTCTCGAAAAAAAATCTTAAGCCGGGCGGTGGTGGCGCACGCCTTTAATCCCAGCACTCGGGAGGCAGAGGCAGGCGGATCTCTGTGAGTTCGAGACCAGCCTGGTCTACAGAGCTAGTTCCAGAACAGGCTCCAAAGCCACAGAGAAACACTATCTCGAAAAACCAAAAAAAAAAAAAAAAGAAAAAAATCTTTTTTATATATATTTTATCTGACCATTATGCCACAAAGCTTAAAATTGAAAGCAAAGTGTAAAACCTCATGGAGATTATATAAGTCGTTATGAATGATGATTTATGAATTATGAATGATAAACATATCAAAGACTAAATCAAGAAAGAAATCAAAATATTCCTGGAACTATGATGGTGGTGCCACATGCCTTTAATCTGAGCACTCAGGGGTAGACGCAAGTAGATCTCTGTGAGTTTGAGGCCAGCCTGGTCTAGAGTTTCAGGACAGCCAGGGCTACTGAGAGAAATTCTGTCTCAAAAAAAAAAAATTTCCCTGGAACTAAATAAAAATGAAACCACAATACAGCAGAACCCACTAAATGCAGTTCTAAGAGGGAAGTTTAACCCAAAAATGCCTGCATTAAAGAAATCAGAAATAGCAATTATGATTCAATTAGAATTTATTAAAACAAGAAAAACAAATCCAACCCCAGTATGGCAAAAAATAAATAAATAAATAAGTGAAAGTAGAAATTAATGAAAAAGAAACAAAAAAAAACAATACAAAAAGTCAAGGAATCTAAGAGCTCATTCTTTGAGAAAATAAGATCAATAGACTCTTGATTCAACTAACAAAAATGAAGAGAGGACCCAAGTTAAAAAGGAGACCCAGAAGTAAAAACAAACACCAAAGAAATTCAGACTACTAAACAGAATATATTTTAGAACTTGTACTCCACGAAGTTGCAAAAGTCTAAAAGAAATGAATAAACTTTTTTTTTATTTTTTCAGACAGGGTTTCTCTGTAGCTTTGGACCTGGCCTGGAACTAGCTAGCACTTGTAGACCAGGCTGACCTCGAACTCACAGAGATCCACCTGCCTCTACCTCCTTAGTGCTGGGATTAAAGGCATGTGCCACCACTGCCTGGCCAAGAAATAGATAAATTTCTTTTTTTTAAGATTTTATTTTTTATTATGTATACTGTTCTGCCTGCATGTATTCCTGAAGGCCAGAAGAGGGCACCAGACCTCATTGCAGATGGTTGTGAGCCACCATGTGGTTGCTGGGAATTGAACTCAGGACTACCTTGGCCACCTCTGAAACACAGCTTCTGGGTGCTGACTCTCAGGAAACACTTCCTAGAAGGTTTTACTTCGGTGATACTGGTCTCTACTTAATCGCATCTGACTCTTCAGCCCCAGCTAACTACTATCTAATGTGAGATTTTTTTTCTATATGCTGAGAATATGTGTTGTTTTTATTGGTTGATGAATAAAGCTACTTTGGCCAATGAACAGGCAAAATATAACTAGGTAGGAAGTTCAAACAAAGATGCAAGAGAAAGAAGGCAGAGTCAAAGAGATGCCATGCAGCCACAGGGGAAGCAAGATGTGAGGTAACAAGTCACTAGCCTCATGGTAAAATATAAACTAATAGAAATTAGTTCATTTATAGTTAGAGTTAGCCAGTAAGAAATCTAAGCCATTGGCCAAACACCTGTAACTGATATTTAGCCTCTGCGTAATTCTTTTATAAGTGGCTGAAAGAACCCAGTGGGTGGACAGAAACTGATCCAGTGGGGCTGCGGAATGAAGCCTTCCGCTTACAAGTATCCATTGTTCTAGAAAAGCAAAAGTTTTACTGGTCTCTTTTAAATCACAGATCATGCTGACCAGACACCACAGATTGGCCCTGGTAGACTATTTACTTCCCTCTGAAACTTCACAAATCATGCCTCCATCTTCTGCACTGATATCAACAGAACAGCTCACTGAGCTCTGAACACTCAATATAGTACCTTTCTACCCAAAGTCCTGAAGTCTTTCCACAATCCTCCCTCAAAGCAACATGGTCAGGTCTGTCATGGCAATGCCCCATTTCTAGTACTAGTTTGTCTCAGTTAGGGTTATTATTGCTGTAGTGAAACACCATGACAAAAAGCAACTTGGGGAGGAAAGGGTTTATTTCACTCACAGTTTCATATAACAGTTCTTCATCAAAAGCAGTGAGGACAGGAATTCAAGAAAGCAAATTGGTCTAGCAACTCTGAACATCAGTATGGAGAATCCTTAAAAAGGAAATAATGAGAGAGAGGGGGAAGGGAGGGAATGAAGGAGTGAGGGAGGGAAAGAAGGAAAAAATAGAAAAAATAAATCTACCATATGACCCAGCTATAGCACTCTTTGATAAACACCCAAAGGGCTTGTCATTCTAGTCCACAGATACTTGCTCAGCCATGTTCACTGACAGCCTGTTCGTAATAGCCAGAAAATAAAAACAACCTGAATGTCCTCCAATAGACGGATGATAAAAATTGCTGCACATTCATAATGGAATATTATTCAGCTGTAAAAAAGTGATATCATGAAATCGGCAAGTAAATAGATGAATTTATTTTTAATCGTTTGTATATGTGTACAATTTGTGTGAATATATGGTATGTGTATGTGGAGAACCTACAGAGGCCAGAGACATTGGATCTTCTCTGGAGCTGGAGTTGCAGGCAGCTGTGAGCTACATGACATATAAGAGTAGCAATATTCTCCTAACAATTTAGCCATCTCTCTAACCCCACAAAATGGTCTCTTAACCAATCCAAAAAAAAACAAGTAATGGCACAGGATAAACATTCTTGTTCCAATGGTGAGGAATGTAGGCACAGCAAGGAAAGATTGAACCAAAGCAAGAACAAATCCAAGAACGACAAACTCCAAATCCTACAGCTACATGTCTAACATGTGGGACTTTTGGGGGCATCATCCAGGCTTCAACAGTGTTCAGCAATCCACTCCTACCCCCCACAGTACATATAGTATCTTTCAAGCAGACTCCACTCTATGCATTCGGCTTTCCTTAGTGGACACCCCAAGAACCTGGCTTCCTCAACATCCTGAGGTCACCATTCCTCCTTAAGTGTCACATTCACACCTTCTAAGTACGACTCGAGGAAAAGGCTTCCAAGGCTCTTCTTTCAGGGAGTCCCATCATGTCACATATCAGCCTTTCAAAAACATGGTGTGAGCCTCCAGGACTCTGCAGTTCTTGCATTCTGTCCTTCCTGCAGATCCAGAACCATAGAAACAATGCTGCCATGTTCTGAGGCCACCTCAAGATGTAGTCTGGCCTTCTCTTATAGTTGTAGTGGCCTCTGTGTACCTTGGAAGCTGAACCTAGGGAGTTGTTTTTGTTTTGGGGGGGTTTTTTTGGTTTATTAAAAAAAATTATTGAACAGCTAAGGATACAAAGGTATTAAAACATGGTAAGAGATGAGGCATATGCACAAGTGTAGAAAGCAGTAAAGTTCTCTGCATCACAAGAGTGAAAGAAAAATGCTTTAGGAAAACGAGAGATTGCTTCCAGCATGCAAGGGTGAATGGATGGCCAATCAGGAAAGGGGACTGAGATTAAATAGAAGACTTCAGTCTGGATTGTTGATGGTACTCAGTACGGACTATATTTGTTTCTCCTTTTCCTCTTTCCCCATCTTTGGGCTTAATTTACCAGTAGTGCCCAGGAATGTCAATGCGCTTTTTCTATACTTGCTTGCATTTTTGCCTTAATGTCTTCTACAGAACTAGGTCCTTTTGGTGTTTTAGGGGTTTTTTCCTGTTTTTTGAAGGA
>NC_022027.1:41828542-41837076 GCF_000317375.1 Microtus ochrogaster
GGGGGAGGGGGAGGGAAATGGGAGGCTCTATTAGATATTCTTGCTCACTGTGAATCTGGATAAGAACACTAATCAGTAAGTAACCCACAGTCTGAATGCTATGCTGCCTTGAAATTTTCTCTAACAACTAACATAGTCTATTATTTTTTAATTCAGCCTCACTCAAACTTCCAGGGCACTGGCAAAATTCAGTCACATTCTGCTCTAGAAAGTAGCATGAAGAGCCTCTATGGCCAGTTCTCAACAGAGGCTTTCCCTTCAGGAATTTCATGAGAGGCATGCACTGTCCACATTTCTCTTGGAAGTCTGATCTTCTCAACTGTCCCCAGAATAACCTATTAAGTTCAGTTGACAGCAATCAAGACTTCTCTAGCCTATAACTTCGAATTCTTCCACATTCCTCTTTCATATCAGTTCCAAAGGCGTCTGGCCCATAGGGTCAGGCTCATCACAGCCATACCCTCACTACTCAGTACCAATTTCTCTGTATTTGTTGCTGTTTGATGTTCTAAAGGAGCAGTTTATTTGGTTCACAGATTGAAGGCACAGTCCATCAGGTCAGGGAAGACATGTGTCAAGAGCATAAGTCACTGCATCTGTATTCAGAAAGCAGAGAGCCATGAGTGCTGGGGCTCAGCTTGCTTTCTTCTCTTTATTCAGTCTAGGATGGACCCAGCCATGGGATGCGGCCGCCCACACCAGAAACCTGCCTAGAGATTTGTCTCCTAGGTGATTCTAGGTTCTGTCAAGATGACAGTATTAAGAGTCACAGCAACTTAAGGAAGGAAACTGGTTCATGGTTTTGGGGGCACAGTCCATAATGGGGTGTTGGAGCAGTCATAGTGTTACTACAACAGCTACCCTACGTGACACATAAGCATACACATATATGTGGATATATCCTTGTTTCCATTGACACATACTAAATAAATAAATAAATGGAACTGGCAAAAACTTTAGGTGAGCTACCTGTAAAATGAAGATAGTCTTCACAATCCTATGAAGACTAAAGGAGACATGCATATTTAAAAACTCATAGTCACTGTACTTTGTAATCCAACCACTAGGTGGAGGTAGGGGCTCATAATCCTAATGCTATGGCTGAGCTGGCCCCCACAGCAGCAGAAGTTGGGAATTTTTAAGTGCTGCGATTCCCTCAGCTTCCATACCCCAAAACTACTAAATCAGCATCTTTTGGGGAGAAACTTAGTAATCTACTTCCCTGAGTCTCAGCTTATTCTTGTCCACGCTGAAGTTAAGAACCACAGTCATAGCTGTGTTATTCACTTGTTTGTTGCCTTGGCAGACAAAAAGAAAATTTGAGCAAAAAGAAAATATGAGCAAAAAGAAAATTTACACATAATAACAACTGTAATTTACCAATTATCGCCAACTACTGTGACAGCTATACGAAATGACATCTAGGCACACATACATATACCGGATATAAAAATCTATAGGATAGTTATTTGTAATTCCATTTTTAAAACAAATGATGTTAAATTGAGTTACCTTGCCTGATGTTAATTCAGCCACTTAAGAGTTTGTGTTTCAACTTGGGCCATTAAGTTACGTACTAGAAGAATATACACAGCTGCTATGCAGCCAAAACCTGGAAAGTCCACCACTGTCCCCAGGTCAGAAGTATCTACATGATTGCCTCTGAATCCGCAGTTACTTTCCATAGTGCCCTTAGATAAATGCATCAATTGGATATAGCTTTCTGACATATGATTTCTTTGTACGTGACTAGTTATTACTTTGAAATAGCCCTACCATTTATGTGAGAGCTTTCTACTTAGACAAAACTGGATTAAGTTTTTTGGTTTTTTGTTTTGCTTTGTTTTGGTTTTTTTGAAGGGGCATATTTTGTTTTCTTCTTTTTGCAGTTCTGGACATCAAACTCAAGGCCTTAAGCATGATAAGCAAGCTCTCTAGCACTGCGTGCACCTCCTGCTTCCACAGGAGGCTACATGCTGCGGAATTTACTTCATTTTAAGTGTGAATTGGCAAAGATTTTTCAGATATTTACTCACATAATCTTAGTGATGAACGCACCATTACATCATACTTACAATATTTGCCAATAATAAATTATGTTAATTTACATAAAAGGTTAAACACAAGCAAAATTTTTTAATAAATTATTTCACACAGAGATATGCTTATTAATCTATTTAATTGTTCAAACTGTGCTAGAGAATACATATTTAGGAATACAAATTTCATTAGATTCAGCTGCAATACAGAGGATTCCTCTAAGAATTTCAGACAATAATCTGATTGTCAAAAAAAATTATCAAAAAAATTTAGTGCCAAGTCTATTGTTATGTCAAAATTTTTCATTTGTGCATCAAATTATATCACTTTCAGCAAACTGGTTTTGCAAATATTAGTAAATAGTTTAAAATTTGCCCTTTCACCTTCTAGTGAAGACATGCAACTGCCCTCTGTTTATATGTGTGTCTTCTCTACACAGTGAGACATTAAAAGAAAGAAGACTTAGAATGTGCAGAAGCTCCAGCTCTCCACAGCAAAGTAAGAAAGAAAAATAATTCAATTTAATCATGCCTATTAATTTTTATTCTTGGAATTTTACTTTCTCCCCTTGTTTATGTTTTTGAAAAATAGAAATGAACTCTTGAAAATACCTCCTCAGGCAGGCATGAGAATTTAATACACAGAATTGAGAAAAATTACAAAATAATGATGCAGTGTTGATATTTAACTATATAAAGGGAATGTTAGTTTTTCAAAAGGAAAAAAATCCTGATTTCAAATTCATTAGCAGTGAGTATTCCTTCTCTAAATGGAGAGCCCCTAAAGATAAAGTTGCATAGTGAGCAATGACTCAAACTAGTCAGAGTAGCAAGAATCAGGGGTCAAGGCTGATGTCACCATTTTGGTCTCACCACGATACATAAGTGGGACCAAATTTACGTAACACTTGTTTCTGTCATACATGTAGCAGGTCTCTGGAACAGCACTGTCTTCATCGCAGATAGTGCTTTGGCTGGCAGTAACAACCTGATTGTCCAGCTCCACTTCCACAGGATCGCATTTCTTACAGCTAAAAAAGAGTATGTATTAGAAATCCTCCAGTAACTGCCATCTCAATACACAAGTCACTATAAATGTTTATCCAATGTCTGCTAGTTCCTTCAGCTTAACCTACAATAACCATCTGCACAACAAAGAATACTTTATAAAATTCTGTAATCTTTCATGTACAAAAAGTACTTGAAAATAAGCGATATAATAAATGATATGATGATACGATCATCTTACCTATAGTATTCAGCAGCTTCCAATGTGTTAGCTATACCTAGCTATATGCTTCTTTCAGTGAACTCAGTTCTAGTGACAAGAGGAATATATGTAGATACTCATATATATGCACATGTATTTAGGGGAACCATGTCTCACTATATACTCATAGCTTATTAGGGTCAGGAACCGCCAGTATTCCTATTCCTGCACCATCCTCTTGAGGGAATTTTTGGCTTGATTTTCAAGACAGGGTTTCTCTATGTAGTCCTGGATGTCCTGTAACTCACTCTGTAAACCAGGCTGCCCTTGAACTCAGAGATCTACCTGTCTCTACCTCCCGAGTGCTAGGATTAAAGACGTGTGCCACCATGCCCAGTGAGGGACTTTTTTCCTATCATCTAATTTAGCATATATATACATGCTAAAACCTAAAACTAGTTATTTAAATGTGGAGACAAAATGGTCCCTTCTATATAAATGACAATAATTTCTTCTTTGAAATAAAGTTATCATTACTATTTTTCTATGACCAAGTTTTTATGAAGTTTTGGTACTTAAATTAACATAGGATCAGTATATTCAAAAGATCAGACATTTGTCAATGTTTATATCCTGCTGTAAAAATTCCTACCACCAGTAGTCTTTAAGTCACCCTCCCACTTGGGCGAGGCCCATTATACTATTTATGCCAACGTAAAGCACAAGTCTGGCATCTTTTCCTGGCTGTGGGATTCAGTTGCTGTTCTCTGTTCCAGCAGAGGATTGTGATTTATGAGTCTACCCCTAAATATATAACCCTTTATTATTCTCAATTCTGAGTTAGTGTGGGATTTCTTTTAAGCATCCTCTTTAATATTCCAATGAATTTTCAGAAATATCATTATTAATAAGGTTAATTAAGAGTAATTAATTTCAAAATACGTAAGTATGAAAGAAAATCTTACAGGTCTGACAAATGATACACAAATTTCGTTCTCAGTGGAGAGGTGGGATCCGAGATATTCTCCCTGCTGTTCAGAGGGACACTAAAAAAGAGAGAGAAAACAATAAAACAGTAAATACGAATACTGTTGCTTCTGGTACTGAAGTCCTAAAGGACCAGTATTTACTATCTAAGGAGGACAGTGCTCACCATGACTTCACTCAATTCTGAGTAACTGTTACTCAGAATTCATAATCACCTGTTATCTGTATCAGTTTCTTGTCTATAGTCTAGTTCTTTTCCTAGGCTATATATGGCTACATGTATGGCCTATAGAAGTTGTTCATTGCTTGCAGAATGAACAGAAAAAGCTATAAAATTATAAATTATTTTTGTTCATTTATTCTATGTGTACAGGTGTTTTGTTTGCACGTATGTCTGTGTGCACCATGTTCATGTAATACCTCTAGGAGCCTGTTATATTTTATGATTTGTTGGGGGGGAGAGTTTTTTGTCTGGTTTTTGTTTGAGGATGGGTTTTATTGTGTTTTCATTTCTTTCTTTAGTTTGGAGGGGTTGTCTGGTGTAGTTTTTATTGTTTGGGTACTGAGATGGTGCTTTATATAACTCAGGTTTGCTTCAAACTCACTTTGTAGCAAAGGATGGCATTGAACTTCTAATTCTTTTGTCTCTATCTCCCAAATGCTGAGACTACACAGTGTGTCACCACTCCCAGTTCGGCATAGACTACTTTATGTAATTTATATTGCATTCCCAGTACTAACCCTTGAAATTGGATATTCCCTAAATAAATATTTTTTGAATAAATCTTTGATTTGATAAGGGCTCTTTTGATATTAGAAAGGTTTTTTAACACTTGTCTATATACTATACGTATGTGTTGATGGCCAGTGTGCTCATGCCACAACACATGAGTGGAAGTAACTTATAGGAGTTCATGCTTTCCTTCCACCATGCAGGGTCCTGAAGATCAAGTCCCAGTTGTCAGCCTTGGCAGCAAACATCTTTATGCAGTGAGTCATCTCATTAACTCAAGAAAAGGTTTTAAATGAAGGGCAATAAACATTTATAAGGGTTTACTGTGAGCTAAACACTGTTCTTGCATAAATTTAAGTTATATAGTCTAAGCCCTAAATACAAATATACCTATACATGTTTTTTTTTCACAGCTTAGAAATAAGGTTCAAGTTAGGTACATAACTTCCATAAAGCCACACCATTACACTAAGCAATAGACTTGGTAATGGTGATGTAATGAAACAGCAATATCCTTTCCAGGTGGGTGGGGGGAGGAAGCGTCAATACACATCAAGCAAAGTGTCATGAAGTAAGTAAATTATTTAATTTCAGTAAACTATACAAGTAAAAGATGAATTAGAAAACCATGGATGCCTACCTAAACAATTGTCCCCTTAAGATTCAAACATAAGTGGTTCTTCAATATGGTTTATGTGCAGTGTCATGGACAGTCCTTTAATTGTATGTCTCTATATCTATCTATATCTATATCGGATTTCTCCAATGATTTCTGTGGGCAAAATCTGAGCAAAAACTTCTGCCCTCAACTTCTATAAAATTTCTTCAGCTTGTTAACAAAATTCGACTTCATTTAAATTGTGACTCAATATCATTAAAGGCTCTATACATCAAAAGCAGGTTTAAGACACTACATTTAAACAAGGTAATCCCTAGCTGTTTCTGAAAATTTCCCATGAAAATCAAGGACTAAATTAAGAAACACAGACTGAGGAAGGGTTAACCAAGTTGAAAAGGGTGACAGAAATTAACTCTTGAACAGAGGACCCAGTATTTAAAAACAGAATATAAAAAAAATGTAAAAACAGGTAGAAAACACTCTAAACATGAGGAAATAAAGACATACCACAGAATTTCTGAGTGGGTTTTTTTGTTTGTTTGTTTGTTTGTTTTGGTTTTTTTTTTTTTTTTGGTTTTTCAAGACAGGGTTTCTCTGTGGTTTTGGAGCCTGTCCTGGAACTAGCTCTTGTAGACCAGGCTGGTCTCGAACTCACAGAGATCCGCCTGCCTCTGCCTCCCGAGTGCTGGGATTAAAGGCATGCGCCACCATCGCCCGGCTGTTTGTTTGTTTTTAACACAAGGGAAACAGAGTGAACAATCTTGAGAATTATGCTAAGCTCTGTATGCAGTTAAGGCACAATTGTAACAATACTGGAGAAAGCAAAATGCATTTTTTTTTTTTGGTTTTTCAAGACAGGGTTTCTCTGTGGTTTTGGAGCCTGTCCTGGAACTAGCTCTGTAGACCAGGCTGGTCTCGAACTCACAGAGATCCGCCTGCCTCTGCCTCCTGAGTGCTAGGATTAAAGGCGTGTACCACCACCACCCGGCTGCAAAATGCATTTTATCAGGGCAGTGACACAATGTTAATTCACATAGTGAAGTAAATAATAGTATTGTTTAAATATGTGACAGAAACTATACGATCTTTAAAAATAATAGATATTCTCAAATTTTAAACAACAATGTATCAGGTTCATCTTTTCTTCCATTTAAAGATGAGAAATTTTCTATTTGGAGTAGACAAATAATTTGATTATTTTTGAGAGTACACAGTTACAAACTGATGCAGTCAGACTTTTGAAACAATTTTTTTAAATATACTTTCCCCATTGATAGCTAAGATTGATTGCTATGTTCTTTTCCTACAAGAGGTATTTGATTGGACAAAACTATTAAGGTGGGAGTATTTAGCAAGTAAAATCTGTCACTGATTGGATCAAGTAGAAATCTTATCTCTCAAGTATTATCAGTATTCTTGCTATTGATTAAGAGCTACCAAGTATAAAGTCTGGGCTAAACGTGAAATGAAATGAATAGTTCTGAGTCTAATTTATAGGTGAAAAGTCAATTCACCAGTTTTAATTTGTCTGTCTTTGTGAAGACAATGTAAAGTACTCAAAAATCAATAGTTATGGAACAATAGTTATGGAAATTAGTGTTTCCCATTATCTGAAGTTGCAGTTCAAGCTGACTAAGAGTAACTGAAAGTTCTGATTCAAACTGAAATCACTGCATATAACTGGCATGTTGATGACTAACTAGAAGCCTCTGGTTTCCTCTGCTTCTGCCCTCAACTTCTGTAAATTTTCCTCAAGCTTGTTAACAAAATTCAGCTTCAGTTAAGACATGATTTGATCTCATCAAAGGTGCCACACAACAAAAGTGGATTAAAGACACTTCATTTAAACAAGGCAACCCCCTTTCAGGTTCCCTCCCTGGTACAGAAAGCTGTTTCAGAAAACCATGATTGCCTTTTAAAAGAAAAGAAAGTTTAATAATACAGTACCTGACTATAAAAGAAAGAAAAGAAACGTGAATGTCACCTACACAATTCGGATATTTCTCTCCACGATGTCCTCATTAGGATCTTCGCTGGACTGGATGATCCTGGAAGTAACTCGGGCACACATGCATTTGTTGTCAGCAAGAAGGACCTTTTCCTTGTCACCTTGGGTTTGAAAGGTAAAATACATCATGAAAAAGGAAAATAAAAGTTTATATTGTCCTGTGTGTCGTGGTATAGGCCCACAATCCCAGTGCTTAAAAATTCAGGAAGAAAGATGGGAAATTCAAAGTCTGTCTGGGTTACCTAGTGAATTTCAAGACAGTCTGCATTACATAAGAAGATATTGTCTCTCAAATAATGTTCATGTGCTTTAAGATGAATTAATTTGCTTTTCTTGCCTACATATATGACAGTCTCATGTAGCCCAGGCTGGACAGAAACTCACTTTGCAGCTGTGGCTGGTTTTGAAATCTCCATCCCCTGCTTCCACCTCCTGAGTGGTGAGGTTACAGGTGTTCGACCACATTTGGATCAAAAACTTTAATTTTTATTGTTCATCTGTCCTGATCTTTCTATTTGTTTTCTTCTCTAATCTAAAAGAACAAAGGAAATCTAAATATAATCTAAAAGGAATTTTCTTTTTCTTCGTTGTAAAAATTAATGAGAAGCTAGGCTGAAAAATCTGATTTCTATTTATTGCTTCTAATTTTTAATGGTGTCACCTAGTAAAAATCAGTGATAAACACAAAGATGAAACATAAAAAAGAAATCTACACTATTTCTCAACTAAAGCAAATACTTGAAAGTAAACAATATGAAGCATTTATAAATCCAACTGGAAACACTGATTCATCCTAGAAATCTCATTTCTTTTTTTTATTTATTTAAATTTATTTATTTATTGAGGATTTCTGCCTCCTCCCCGCCACCGCCTCCCATTTCCCTCCCCCTCCCCCATCAAGTCCCTCTCCCTGATCAGCTTCAAGAGCAGTCAGGGTT
>NC_022027.1:41837418-41840915 GCF_000317375.1 Microtus ochrogaster
TTTCCCTTAAATTGTACTAAACAAGCATCTATCTTCTCAAGTCTATGTTATTTTGTAAGATTTAATATTCTTCACCAAAAAATTCCTACACTATCTATACTGTTTTTCATAATAGTTACAGTACAGAGATTCAACCAAAAAGAGTAACAAGATATATATTAATATTTCTTAAAACTCTTTTAAAGACGAGCATGAATATCAATGTAAAACACTGTCTGCAAAGTTTTGCTACAAAATCAATTTAGAAAATATTGCTAGGTATGAGTTCAATTAATATACAATATCATTATACAAAAAAATTAACAAACATAGGTATGTATTAAAGCTTTAACTTTGAGAGTGAATATTTGTTCTCAGATCTGTGGTTCAAAGAGATCTGGTAAATGCTGCAAAGAAAAAATTCTAATTAGCTGATGTTGATCAATAACAGATCATAATAGGATTATTTTAATAGTTCTAGTTAAATAATAATGACTCTCAGTACTCTTTTTCTTATAACTTCAGGTAAGCAATATTTAAAATTTCCCCCACTGAGTTTCAGCTAAAAAAAACTCATGAAGGAGCTGGGGAGATGGCTCAGTGGTTGAGAGCACTGACTGCTCTTCCAGAGGACGTGGGTTCAATTTCCTACACAATTGCAGCTCACAATTGTCTGTAATTCCTGTTTCAGGGGATCTAACAAACTCATACAGACATACATGCAGGCAAAACACCAATGCACATGAAATAAAAATGAATTTTAAAAACTCATGAGAATTTAGTACAGTCAAACTATAAGGGTTAAAGGGTCAGGACAGATATCATTTTACTTGGAGACCTAAAGCTCCTAAAGCAGAGAGAACTTAATTGAGATTCAATCTTAACGATAATAACTGTTTCAAACATGTTCAGATCATTGTTATTGCATTTGTAATTATTTGAAAAACAATGCATTAGTATGCTACTATTCATAAATTCTTAATTAACCACCAAAAACAAGTAAGCATGGTGCTGGAGAAGAAATGTCAGGGGGCAATTTCAGATAATGATACAGCACTTATTAATTCTCTAAAAGGGCAAAATAATTCAAATGGTGTTCTCTTCCTTACGTCTGTGTCCATTACTCTTAAATTCTTCTCTTAATGAAATATACATGAGCATGTAATGTCTGATCAAAGATATACAGTAATAAGAGTCAAGAAAATTACTTCATTAGTAAGTATTAAATAGAAAATAGCCACATTCTATAAGGCATATTTATTTCCTTTCCAGAAACATAAGAGACCATCTCTGCTATTCATATTTTTTAAATCAGGAAGCTTAATACACTTACCAGAAAATGTGTAAAAATCTTTTTATTTAGCAAGACCTAGACTATAACATTTTCTCCCTAACATTAAGTATTTTTCCTAACAAATTATTTTATTTAAAAGCATCTGAGACACAATAGATGTGCACTAAAGTATTTGCTAAGTTTTATTGAGTTCAGACAGACAGAATTACATAACACTGTGCTGTGGCTATGACTTCAATGAGCTCACAAAAAGGTGGCTTCACTGTGCAGACAAAAGATTCCAGTTAGAACGGGGGGTTAAAAGGTTAAATTGCCCAATCCTACCTATCAGTTGCTACTGTGAGCTCAGGTCAGTTATTTCACCTCAGTGACAAGTGTTTCAACTTGTTGGAAATAGAAGTAGACAGAAAAAGGTATTGTGAGACTTAAGTGGAATACTATAGGTAATGCTGTTAGCATAATACCAAAATACCATAACAGACAGTTCAATAAGGTGTAACTGGCCGGGTATAATGGCACAAACCTGCAATCCCAGCACTGGAGAGGCAGAGGCAGAGGCAGAGGAATCTGAACTTTGAGATCATCCTGGTCTACATAGTGAGATCATATCTCAAAAAAACAGAAGATAGAGAACGGCTATTTTCTATATAGCTACATCTATTTTATGCAGACATGCTTGCAGATATATAAACATGTTTGAAAACACAAATGTTTATATATACATGTTTTGTTGGTAGTATTTTATATTTTATATATTATTTTTGAAATGTATTATGCTATTAAAATATAAAGTGATTATGCTTAACTAGATTTCTGTATTGAAATAAGGATATACTTCTCTATTCAGAATATGTCCCTTTATTCAGTTTTCTAGAAGACAAAAAACCAAAGTATCAGCAGTTCATACATCATGAATAACACTAAACTTTTTTAAACGGTTATGGTGTAAGGAGGTTGTTGAAAATGATTCCATTTCTCTGAGGAGATAAAATCAAAATACATTTCTATATCATAATTACCACAGTTATTATTTCACTTCTCTAGAATGGTAATCACAGAGACTCAAGGAGAGAACTATTGATTTTTTAAGTTAAACATGGAAATTTACATGTGTCTACCTATATGTACCCCAAAATATTTATTTTCTCATGGTATAGGCTGAAGTAGCCAAACAGAAGGGGGGAAAAGAACAAAGAATACAATGAGCATTGTCTGTGTATGTATCACCGCCCAGTAAGATCAGAAAGCAACTGTCCAAATAACCAGTCATACCATAAACTTAAATCTTTAGACCTAAGACCCAATCTACTCTCTATTTTCCCTTTTAGCTGGCTTTATTACCTACCAGTTACAAGGGCGGCCTTGACAAAAATGGCCAGGACTCCCCAGAGCAGCAAGTGGGTTGTCTTCATCTTGTCTTCACTTTTGAAACAATGAAGCCAGAAAGTCAGGGCCAAGGTGTGTGTCTATAAGGAGCGTGCAAATGATGCTGCTTCTGCTTTCTTAAAATAACACCCCAAGCATCAGGCAAGCTGCAAACAATCACAACTGTGGTTCAGGTTTGAGCTGTATTCTACCCTGGAAAGAAGCATGTAGTTCAGATTTAGGTATTTGCTTCCAATCTAAAGCCTTGCTGCAAAGCCACAGTTTGATGAATCATTTATGTTTTGCATTTATGCTACAGCAATGTATAAACTCTAAGCATAATAAGAAGTGGAGTCAGAACTCT
Source organism: Microtus ochrogaster (assembly GCF_000317375.1). Lineage (NCBI taxonomy): Eukaryota > Metazoa > Chordata > Mammalia > Rodentia > Cricetidae > Microtus > Microtus ochrogaster. The sequence goes on from NC_022027.1 coordinate 41,840,421, forward strand.
ATTGAGAATGTTTAACTATGAGTTCTCAACTTTATCATCTGCGTATACTTATTAGCCTTCAAATCAAATATTTGGCATTTTTCATGACTGTAACAAGAAGTGCAGGGAAAGAGAAGAAAAAGAATGAACCAAAGTAGCAAAGGCCTTCCAGGTTCCTAACTGTATATTGTTTCAGTTTCTCTGCTAGTCTTGAATTAACCAAATTATCACACTTAAACATCCATGCATTTACTCCTACCACTTTCAGTTTATTTTATAAGTTCAGACACAGAAGTAGAATTTGAAACTGATAGGTCCTGAACCAATGTTCATTTTACTCTGCTAGGACTGAGAAAGACTTTTTGCTTTCCCCCTAGTAATTCATTCTTGATCCCTGTACTACGACATTACCATGTTGTCTCAACAAAAAACTGAATCATTGGAATATTTGTCTCAAATTTTTTCATTTAATTATTGTCAAATTTAAAAACAAAAAAAGAAACCTGAAGCCGGGCG
>NC_022027.1:41841193-41857875 GCF_000317375.1 Microtus ochrogaster
TACAGAGCTAGTTCCAGGACAGGCTCCAAAGCCACAGAGAAACCCTGTCTCGAAAAAACCAAAAAAAATAAAAAATAAAATTCCTGAGGTGTAAGAACAATTGGTTCTCCTGGTTCTGAGTGCTGGTGCATGCCCGTAAACAAGAGCTCAGGCCTATGCAGCAAACTCTGACTCCAGAAGAAAGGGAAAGCGAGAAGAGAGGGACACGGGGAGGGAGCGCACGAGTGGAGCCACAGCAACAGAAAGCAAACAGATCTAAATGGATGTTTGGGGTGGTTACAGAAATCAAAACAAATATCAACTATTTTAAGTTTATTACCCCAACTCTAGTTTCTAGATGACTGACTCGTTCTATAACACAGAGAGAATGTGAGCAACCATGACTGAATGGTGAATGGAGCTGACCAATCAGTCACCTATAATCCCAGCACTTGAGAAGTAGAAGCAAAAAGAGAAATAGCAAATCTAAGGTCAGTCTGAGCTAGATGAGACCCTGACTCCCTTTATCCCCAAAAGTTAAGTGAGTATTTTAAGTCACTGTTTCCTTGAAAATATACTCGTTTCAACTGCCTCCCTCAAGCAACTTGGAGACATCCCTGGGGACAACAATGTTTTCTCAAAATCTTCTTTTGTATAAAAGCAAAGCGTATATTTGTGATTACTAACATAAAGGAAAGCTCTGGGCTTGGTGTTTCTGTCTCTAAATCTTATCTTTTTTGTCAGCTTTTTTTTTCCTGACACGGGGTTTCTCTGTAGCTTTGGAGCCTGTCCTGGAACTCAGTCTAAAGACCAAGCGGGCCTCGAATTCACAGAGATCTCTGCCTCCCAAGTGCTGGGATTAAAGGCGTGAGCCACTACCACCCGGCTTTTGTCATCTTAATTGTGTAGTTTAGTGTCTACATGTAAACTACATATCTAACTGTGAATAGGGCACTGTGCTGCACTTTTGTCAGAGGATGGGAGTACCCTAAGCTGGCAATATAGGGTCTGAAACCAATGTTTGCCTGTGCATTCTGGGGATCATCCCTAAAATCACTTGAAATATTAGTTAAAATAGGATTTCCTGTTTACACTGAGACAATTTCTGGAGATATGGCCCAAGAATATGTGTTTTCAAAGGGAGCACCCCATTTGACTCTGACATACTTTAAAGTTTGAAAACTGGTGGATAAGAAGCCTATGAGCAGAGTGGGCACCAGCATTAAGTATTTATGAAGGAGTGCGAGTTAAAAAAAGATTAAAATTTTAAAGCAAATAGTATCACACTGAAAACAAGTTAGCTGAGATGCTGTTTGTTTTGGGAAGAGGGGTTATCATATCTTCCTATGTTATCCGAGCTGGCCTGGGACTCACTATGGAGCCAGGTTGGCTTCAAACTCTGGGTAATCCTCCTATCAAAGCTTCCTGGTGCTGGAGTTACAGGCCTATGCCGTCACAGTTGGCTTCTCATGCTTAATACTTTAAAGTGGGGATTTAGATGTGAGATTTGGCCATGGCCTTAAGTATCAGACAAACATCACGATCTTTTTTAATCATTCTTTTGCAGATGATTTCTCTCAATTTCACAATATATGAAAACATGACACATGTGCCATCAGATTTAAATTATTAAGAAACAAGTTCAATGGGGTGATGCAGGAGAATTTTCCATGATATACCCCAAAGTCTTATCTACAACCAACAACAACCCATTAATAAGTACATTTGTGTGTAGCAATTCATCTCAAGTTATGTTATATATACATATGACTACAAAGACTGAAACTTTGTGTTTTCTTGTTGTTGTTGTTGTTGTTGTTGTTGTTGTTGTTGTTGTTGTTGTTGTTGTTGTTGTTGTTTCAGACAGGGTCTCACAATGCACCCCAGACTGAACTAATACTTAACTGTATGGTTCCGTCTGAGCTTGAACACCAGCCTCAGTCTCAGAAGTGCTGGGATAACAGACATGAGCCACCAAAGCCGGCTTCAGACGAAGATGTCCCTTTTCATCCACAAAGGAACAGTGAGTTCTCAGCAATATATCCAATCCCTCCTTTAACCTCTATCTTCAGTACCATTGCCCTGTGAAAGCCTCTTCATATAAAGGGATCTCTGATGGCACCCTGGCATTCTGCCATTTAAACACTTTAAGAAGTGATATTTTAATAGCCTTCCTGGCTGTAAGTCTAAGTCGGAACAGAAATCTCTTGGTTTTCTTTTTAATGGATTATGTTCTACATTTAATGTAATGCTGCATATTTCCCATTTGTCTTGGAACTACAAGTGGAAAAAAAACAAGTTTTAATAATATATAAAATTTCCCAATCAGTCACAACAAACAGTAAAGGCAAATCACATATTAAATCTTGAACTAAATGTCAGTCTGTAAATTTCAAGTAATCTAATAATCTTTTAGATTTTAAATGCTCTGGTGTTAGAGAAATGGCTCAATAGTTGAGAGTACTGGCTGTTCTTGCAGAGGACCTAAATTTAGTTCCCAACATCCACATGGCAGGTAACAACCATCTGCAACTTTAGTTCCAGGGAATTTGACCCGTTTCCTGGTTTCCTTGGGTATCTAGCACACATGGTACATAAACATTCAAGCAGACAAACACCTAGATACATAAAAAAAAATACCTTTTAAAAACTAACTTCTTAGTATTTCCAAAATGCTACAAAAGGTACAATATAATGTGAACCCTAAATATGTTTGATAGTACCTTTGGTTATTTTCATAAAGGATAAATGAAGTAAAAGAGAATAATAACCCTTCAAATTCTCTTATTATCGTCTTTCACTTTCTTAGCATTCTTAGAAACAGACTCTAAAACAGGCTAATTTTATAAGGGAAAAATTAACAATTTTAAAAGAAGACTACCAGGCATACTTGAGACACTGTATAACACATGCAGTCAGTTATAGAGAAACTTCATAGCTGTGTTTATAACCAAGAACCCCTAACACCAGAATTCCACAATTAACTGATGCTCTCATGAGGACAATACATGAGGAGAAAACTGACATGGGAGATTTCTCTCCCCGCGAACAAACACAGCTCATTGTGTGGGGCCATCAGAAACATAGCATCTATCGTGTCTCCACATAAACTCTTTCTCTAGCTTTTATAACATTGACACAGAAGACAAAGCAGAAATAATTGTTGGATCAACTCAGAGAAGTAAACTAAGGGAAGATTCTATTAGCACTGGTGGGAAAATCTTCAAAGTAGAGAGAGGTGCAGAAAGTAAGACAAAGCATTCGTAAGTGAAAACTCTGATGTCCCTATAAAACACATGTGACAAGTATTCATTATCAGTACAACATTAAACAAACTAAAACTTCCCAAATGTCCCTGGTATCATGCACCTGGTTACTAGTGGAAGATAAAGGAGATTTCAGCTGGTCATGGTATCTCATTCCTGCAATCTCAGCACTCAAGTGACTGATATAGAACTGCCATGAGTTCAAGGCCAGCCTAGGGCTACAAAGTGAGATGCTGTCAGAAAAGGGAAGGTGGTTTATCCTACTTCAAAACTGAGCTAAAACCTTTGTTCTTATTGACATAGGACAGAAGAAAGCCAAAATTAAGGGACTATTCTACTGTAACTAACATCATAATCTTTTGGTTTTATTTTGACTCTTTAAAACTTTCCTAAAGATATAAATATTATCTCAAAATCTTTAAGATTATACAAACACACACACACACATACACACACACACACACACACACATACTTTCTGTCAGGATATTAGTAGTCATACAGAGTACTAACTAATTTTAGAAATAAACTTCATCTAGCTTCCTGTACATATTTTCAGGTTTGAGTTTGAAGCAGGTAACTAGAAATTAAGTTTGTGTACTCCGAATGTACTTAATAGATTGTGGTCCTCTCCTCTTTAGGAGATCTGCTGTATATGACATTTAAAACAATTAAGTTTTCTACAGTGAACCATGAGCATTCCTAGCAGTGACTTTTGAGGTCTCCAAGATGATGGGGCTCTACAATGATGATTCTGCCTGGATTGTGGTGACAAACACCAAAGATCAGCTTCAGGCTAGAAACTGCTCAGGACAACTTCAAAGCTGTTAGCTAAGATAGTTCAGCCTCATAGACTGACTACTCAAGGCCAAGACTTCAGAGAAGCCCTGCACTTTTCCATCACACAGAGACTGGACAACAAATGATACAGCTAGCTCTCCTAGGATTTGACCATTATCCCAATTTTTTCAGGGTACCCCAATGATACTATTACCCCCCAGTCAGAAGGAACTAATTTTAAGAACATGATGCCCACATTCCAAGAGGTAGGGTATGAATGGTTTTTATCATTCAGTGTGTTATGTATGTTTATCATTGTTTAAGGGGTTAGGTGCAAGTTGTTACTGATCATGGTCATGGAGGAAATTAAGCAAAGGAGGTTAGATTCAGGGATCTCTTTCTGTAAATAAGAAAGGGGGAAATGGGAATAATAAGATAAAAGGGTGGATATTGAATCTACTTTTAGACTAAAAAGCAATTACTAGTCTCAAATATTTTATATTCGGATGGACTTTTGTATACTGATTCAAAATTAAGGTTATTTTTGCTGTAAGGTATTATACCTATGCAACTCATTTAAAATTGTAATGTAAAGTTCAAGTCCTTGGACACTACTATTACAAACTATTTAGGATAATTAAGATAACAATCAAACTTGTAGCAACGGTTTAGATGTAGACAGAAATAAACTTTATGTAGCCTCATGTGTTTTACATAGTCTTCAGAGATCTACAGAATATGGCATTTAAGATGTTTTAATAATATAAGGCTTTTCATGACAGTGAGACACATCTGCTTCTGGCAACTCTAATATTCATCAAAAAAGGATGATGTGCATTGAAGAACCTCCATATGGAGTTTGTTTCGAAGGTGGGCCAAGTTAGCCCCTGGACAAGAAACTGCCTTTGCCTCAACTTCTGACAGTGTTCTGTCCAAATTGGACAAGCAAAACACAAATGAGTATGACTATTGAACTTTGCCAATATAAAATAGGCCAGTCCTTCAAAGTTCCTGCTACACAGAAAAGTCTGTAAGATAGTCTAGGTCTGTAGGTCAAAAATGGATGTCCCAACATTGCAGAGGAACCTTGGGTGACTGTCCAGGCAGCCATATGTTTTTGTCATTTGTATAGTTTTAAGAGTTGCTTTCTCTGTATTTCCTGTTTACTCAGGTAATATTTCATCCTTCTCAGGTCTCTGATGGTGGTTAAAGATTAGATAGTTATACCATTTTCTTTTATACCAAATTCAGAAAAGAAACTTACAAAAGAGATGTAAAGTGTATAAGGTTGGAAGACATAAAAGCTTAAGTTATTTATCCAAGAAAACTTTTTAAGGTCTAAAAAGATACTTTTAGATTGGTAATACAAGTTATGATAGGAAGTGCTTCAGGTATAAAACTCTGAACTCACCAAGATAGGATAGATATTAGAGTATTTTCTCCAAATTTGCCAATTACTACTGGACATTATGAATGTAATTTTTAACTGATAATTGGGTTTTTTTGTCTGTTTCTGTTTTTTATTTTTTGAGACAGGGTTTCTCTGTAGCTTTGGAGCCTATCCTGGAACTAGCTCTTGTAGAACAGGTTGGCCACAAACGCACAGAGGTCTGCCTGCCTCTGCCTCCTGCGTGCTGGGATTAATGGCATGTGCCACCACAGTCTTGCTCTGCTAATTGTTCTTCTTGCTAATACTTCTACTATGTTAAAGTTAAAACCTTTCCTTTTTATTTAGACAATATCTGATCATTTTTCTTATTGTATAAGTTTTACTGTGTTAGAGTTAAAATGGGGAAACGTTATGATATATTTGATCGCAATATGAAACTCCAAGACTGTTAATAAAATTAACCTTGGATTGCGGGGGCAGAGGCAGTGACTAATTGGCAATAATTAGACATAGGGAGTACAGAAGACCTGGGAAGATGAACGCACAGGAAGGAGCAGGGAGAGACTTAGAGATTCATGGGTTTTTTTCGATTTGGAATGTGTAGTCAGAGGCTGCTCATTTGTTCCTGGCCAGCCAGACCCGAAACAATCACACAGAAACTATGTTATTTGCAACACTGTCTGACCAATAGCTTAAGTGCATTTCTAGCTAGCTCTTACATCTTAAGTTAACCCATTTCTATTCATCTGTGTATTGCCACGTGGTTGTGGCCTACTGGTATGGTCCTGTCCAATGTCCAGCATGTATCTCCTGTGACAGCTACATGGCTTCTCTATGACTTTGCCTACTGTCTCCTCCTTTATCTGCTTGGAATTCCCACCTTACTCTATTCTGTGCTGCAATAGGCCCAAAGCAACTTCTTTATTAACCAATGGTATTTACAGCATACTGAGGGGAATCCCACATCACCTGCCCTTTTCTGTTTAAATAAAAAGGAAGGTTTTAACTTTAACATAGCAAGATTACATACAACAAAACAGTTATCAATCAAGAATTATAGTTACAGGGCTGGAGAGATGGCTCAGCGGTTAAGAGCATTGCCTGCTCTTCCAAAGGTCCTGAGTTCAATTCCCAGCAACCACATGGTGGCTCACAACCATCTGAAATGAGATCTGATGCCCTCTGCTGGCCTGCAGGCAGACACACAGAATATTGTATACATAATAAATAAATATTTAAAAAAAAGAATTATAGTTACAATATTTATTTTTACCTTATCTTTTATCATAACTAAGAAAAACTATATCTATTCTTCAACTCCATCAAAGACTCCAGAAAGATATATTACCTAAGTTAAAAAGAAGTGCATTGTAAGCAACTTCCAAAACTCTAGAATTGACAGAGATATCTTGCTGCCTAGACAGTCACCCAAAGTTCTTCTGTATCATTCAGGTACCCATCTTCAGCCTACAGGGCCATAGTTTCTGGCAGACTTTTCCATAAAACAGGAAATTTCAAAGACAGTTCCGAGTATAACAATGGTATGGAAAAAAAGCTCTCTTACCAGGTCTCTGGCAAAAAAAAAAAAAAAGTCAGCTGGTTGCTTCTCAGCTTCTCTGACCTAGCAGGTTTTAACTCCGATATCTAATTCCTGAGTCTTTATTGGTAAATAGAACAATTTAGATTAAAACAAGTAACTCTACCAATCATTTTACTCATTATTATTATTGTGTATATATAATGTGTGCATGAGTGAGGCCTTCTGTGCACAGTGCATACGTGGAGGTCGGAGGACAACATTTGGGAGTCAGTTCTGTCCTTCCACTGTGGGTTCTGGCATCAACTCAGAGGTCAGGCTTGGGTCATAAGCTCTTCTACACACTAAACCAGATCATGTGTCCAAGAGAAACATTTTTTCCTATTTTAAATTGTGCAGATTTTTCTAGGCACAGTGGCACATGCCCAGAGTTCCAGCACTCTGGCAGATGGAAGCAGGATGATCCAGAGTTTGAGGTCATTTTTAGCTACATAGTAACTTAGGTCACATGGCATCATACCTCAAAATGAAAAGAAAAAAACAGAAAGAAAAATATGATCTATTTTAAATTTTTGTTTGTTGCATCTTTGTTGAGACAGTGTCTCATGTAGTCCAGGCTAGCCTCATGCATGGTATGGAGATGAGGCTTGCTCTGAATTCCTGGTTTTCTTACCTCCAGCTCTGATGTCCTGGGATCACAGATATAGGCCACACACTCAGTTCTAATTTGGATTTTAGAATCACCATCACCACCTTAAAAATAAAAGTGGAATCTGGACCTAACTTCCAGCTTAGTTGACCTTTCAAAGTACCAAAATCCTAGACACTCATTTTTCCACATCTGTATGGAGAAAAAGTGGTATTTTTATCCCTAAGTATTTCAGCTTTTGCACGCAGAAATTGCAATGCTGGTGTTTAGTCAATCACCATATTCGTCAAATTTGTATATAGATATCAGAAAGCAAAATCTTACATCTAAAAAGAACTCAAAACAAGAGGTATAAATTTTATTATGAAATGCTTCTAAAAATTAAGGCAACAAAAACTGAACCAATTTTCTCCAAAAGCTTTCCCCACAGACCCTTAGGGCAGGTCTGTGGTTAAATGTTTATGAGGAGACTCGCACCTGGGCCGTGGTCTGTTTTTAAATAAACCTGCACCTGCAGTGGCTTTTCACAGAACTGCCATCAGGATCTGCCTGTCAGTTGGCTGGCATCATCCTGCACTTACCCTCACCCACCGGTCCTGATCTACAAGTGGCCTACTTCCAAACTTCATCTGAGAAAGAAAGTGTAGAGTTCATGGCCATGTATCTGGAGACACATAATAAAGAGGGTCCCCAGAGAACCCCTCAAACAACAATGCATGGCTTTAGGCCATCAACCCCAGCAGTCTGGTCTAGCTGTGCTTTAAGGAAACAAACATATGATCTATTTGAGGAGAAGGCTGCTGCTAGGCAAATATGGCTTATTTCCTTTCCTATAATATACAATTTTTATTTCTTGTTTTATAATCTTCTTTTATCCTGTCATTTCCTTACCAGAAATTTAACTGTTTCCCACACAATCCTTCTCAAAAATTCTAAATTATTTTAATTTAATTCTAGCAAATCACTACTTAATTCAAGCCACCCTTTACTCTTAAAATAAATTGCAATACACTCCACTGTGTCCCCACAGTACCTTTTATAAAGGTTAGCACACTACTTTACCTTCTTAAGTAACTTTCTTCACATGTATACAATTTCTCCCATATACTAAATGGATGCTCCCTTGAAGCAAAGTGGGGTTCATAAAAAGTAGTATCAAATGGCACATATTAGAAGAATATGGCTGGGTGGTGGTGGCACACATCTTTAAACCCAGCACTTGGGAGGCAGAGGTAGGCAGATTTCTGAGTTCGAGGCCAGCCTAATCTACACAGTTCCAGGACGGCCAGGGCTACACAGAGAAACCCTGTCTTTAAAAAAAAAAAGAAAGAAATATAAAGAGAAACCAAACAGGATCCATAGGGCTAGGGATATGTCTCAGTGAGTTCTACCACTACCAATACACATCACACACACATACACAACACACATGCACATATTCACACACATAACCATACACAAATATACACACATATACCATACACAAATATACACACATATACCACACACACATATACAGGTGTGCGTGTTCTCTATACACACATATATCCCACACACATACACAAATGCACATACACCACACACATGCATGCATACACACACATATCACACACATACACAGATGTCATGTATACATATACATAAGGAAACAAACATGTCATATATTTGGGGAGGGGCTGCTGCTATAGGCACCATACACATACGTACACCACACACACATACTCACATAAACACAGACATGCATACATACACCATATATCCATACACCACACCCATACACATACACACACATGCACACATACACCAAACACACACACACAATTACCTATACACCACACGCACATACACACACACATTTACCTATACACCACACACACATACACACACATTTACCTATGTACCACACACACATACACCACACACACATACACACACACATTTACCTATATACCACACACACATACACCACACACACATACACACATGAGCCCACACAAGCACACACATACACATACAGCAGGGTTTTTTGATAAAGGAACCAGACTCAACTCTGGAGACTGAAGCAGGAGGACTATCAAGACTCTGAAGATTGTCAGGCTACACATTAAACCCCAAGCCATTTTCAACTACAGTGTGAGCAGTGGTTCTCAACCTATGGGCTACAACCCCCACAAGAGGTTTCATATCAGATATTTACATTACAATTCATAACATTAGCATAATCTTTTATGGTTGGGGTTCACCACAACATAAGGACTGTATTAGTGGATCTCAGCATCAGGAAGGGTGAGAACCAGTGTACCAGAGAAAGGAAAAAGGAGAATAGGAAAGCAAATACATGTTTTCCATGTTCTCATTCTTTTGTCGGGTGTTTGCATTTGTGTCAATACCATACTAAATACATTTTTCTTAACAACAAGGAGAAAGAATAATATATATGAGGAATAACAAATTGATGCAGGCCCGTGGTTGACTCAGTCAGTAAAAGCATTTGCCCCATAAGCATGAGGACCTGAATTTGATGTACAGAACACAAACTTCAGGTGTGCTGGCCAGTGCTTCTCATCTCAATGCTGAGAACATGGGACCGGCAGGATCTGTGGGTCTCACTGGCCAGTCTGGCCTAGCTGGTGCACTCTGGACCAATGAGACCCTATCATCTCATAGGAAGTGGACCACTCCCCTGAGGATGACACACAAGGTTGTCCCTCCAACCTTCGCAAACACACACACATACTATCGCACCACACAAACAGATTCCCCCCATGAACATACATATGCACATAACACACAGAGATGCAACTGTAAAAATATACTGAGAAAAATCTCAATTTTCCTACAAACCCAAAGCAACAGATCCATAGTCAGATATTGTCTGGGTTCAATAAGATTTTGGAAAGCTATTTAAAATTTCTTTTCCTGGGCTATGGCTGAAGTGAAATAGTAGAGCACTTACCTAACATGCATAAGGTCCTGGGTTTGATCTATAAGCACTGAAAAACAAAGAAAACATCTCCTTAGGTTTCATTTGTATGGTTGTGGCATGCATGTCATCAAAGCTAATGATAGCTAATAAGTACAAAGACCTAGAACGTGGCTGAGATGTAACAGCACTACTCTTTTAGCATTTTACTAAATGCTAAAATTTACATTACTGAAGAGCAGCTTTTTTTCTACAGATCAACATCAATGCTAAATATGTTGTGTCCTTAAGAGCATGTGAATAAGCTGTATTACACATCAGAGAGGCATTTAAGTTGCAGCTGGAGTTAGGGTTGCTAACCAGTGGCTTGCAGATGTCCTGAATTGTCCCACTGGATCCAAGATAACCAATCACAGAATTCTTATTGCTGAGAAGCCACAGGAGAGCAAGGGAGAAATGCTAGGATCCTGAATCACTGACTTTGAGATTAAAGGAAGGAGCCATCGCAAGATAATATGGCAGCAATATCTAGAGCTAAGAAAGGCATGGAAACAGACTCTCCCCGAGAGACTCCAGTAAGAACACAGCCCTTCCAACACCTTGACTTTGATCCAAAGAGACCACATCTGACCTCTAACCTACTGAAAGAAACAATAATTAATGTTTGGTCTTGACCTTTGGGAGTCCAGATGGTCTGCAGTTCCTTCCTCAAGCACAAACCATGACTGAGATGTGGCCACATGACTTTGGAAATTCATTTTTAAAAATAAAAAGATGGTCTGTTTGCTGCAGGCTTTAAAGCCTAGGTGGATGTCTTCTGAGGCAACTCAACACCACAAGGGCAGGGAAGTACCAAGCAGAAACTCAGGTAACAGAATCAAAGAGACTGTTCAAGCTCTGCTTGCAATGTTATCTCTAATAGCTAGCTATACAATATACAAACAGCATTGGGGAAAAATCAAAGTTATTTGTTTCTGAAATGAACCCAGAGTCCTGTGTTTCTGTCTACAATTGTGTTCCTTTCCAGGTCCTTATGTTGTCCACAACCCTTTTAGCTATAGCACTGAGGCACTAAGTTTGTGGTTATTTATTATAGCACCAATAAGAGATCAACACTTCCATCTTTGAGGTCCATAACTTCCTTGTATAATTGAAGTAACCACATATTTTCATTTAAAATTTCTCTTTAGGGCAAACTAAAACAGGGTTGCTAGCAGAAAGACCAAGCTACTTTCTCGGTCTTTAAAGTAAATGGTTTTTGGTCATTCTTTCAATTGTTAAATATTCATTGGCATTTACTCCAAATGGCTGGGCTACACAGAAATGAAGTATGGCCTGCGATTAGAGGCAAATACAGCCTCGCAGGTAATTAGGATATTTTCATGATGGTGAAGCTGCACAGCTTTATAAGGTGGAGGAAAGCCCGGATTATAGAAGGCCTCCAGGAAGAAGTAATATTCAGGCTAAGATTGAAAAGTAAGTAGCAATCAGGCATAAATGGGATGATGAATGCAGTCTAGGTAAAGACTGTAAAGTCACTGACAAACTGGGAGCTCAAAGAAACCATGCCCATTCAAGGAGATAAACTACAGTATGTCAATAGGGGTTCAAAGACTCTATGCTTCACTTTTTTCAATATAAAGATCCTTGAATATCTAAAACAGTTCATAGAAGACCACAAGATTTTATATGGGTGTAAATTTGGATTTTATATAGATGATTATAAAATATATTTGGTTACCTAGTTCAAGTCATTATCAACATGAAGTACATTTGCAGAAACAGTATCAGAATATTATCAGGGACTTCCTCATACCTGAAAATAAACACTTAGGTAATGCACTCATTGTTATTTTAAATGTGTACTGGGATACTAAGTACAAGAGTTAGCAGTCATGGTACTAAATGCTTTAAAATAACAATTAGGAGAGATAAAAGTATTGAAAGAAAATCAGCAAACAGACCATTTTTTTTATTTTTAAAAATAAATTGTTTTTTTTCTTTATTCTGTGTGAGTGTATAAGAGGAAAACCTCCAGTTTCTGTTCTCTCCTTCCACCATGTGAACACCGAGACTTGAACCCAGGGTGACAACAGGTGTCTGCCTGCCTCAATAGCCTCAAATAGGCAATCTGTCAGGGTGGGGACATAGCACACACCCTGGATTTCACCAGTACTGCAAACATAGCCCAAAACAAAAACAAGAAAATAACAACACAATGATGCTCACATTTATTCATGTTTGTCTTTATATTGGGCATAGCAGATACGTCTGTGAGTATTGTCAGTCTCTAATCCTGAGGGTTCCAGTTTTCCTAGTACAAACTACCCTGGGAGCTTTTCACGAATGATAAAATGTAGACTAGGAAATAATGCAATAAATCAGAAAGTCACGGGAAAACAAGAGGCAGATAAACGGAGGTCATGTATTTTAGACTAAGGACTAAGGGATTTAAGGGGGCTGTTTGTTGTAAAGCACTATGGGAAGAGGGGTGTAGAGACAGAGCACAAGGTGATGAGTGCTTGCCTGGCATGGACACAATCCTGAGTTCAGTCCCCATGAGACGCAGAATGGTGGCCCAAACCTGTAGCTTTTCCTAGTTACCTTCAGCTATCTCAAGAGTGTGAGGCCATCTTAGGCTACATAGGACCCTAGTTCAAAAAAAAATCAGTCATTCATGTAACCAAACCAAACACTTTTTAAGATATAAGCTTATAAACTTTCAGTGCTTATCACACACTGCCAGGGAAGTTTCACATATCTCACTTCCAACTCACTTCTAGGTCTTTTGTGACTTAAAATAGATACGGACCTTATTTGCAAAGGGTACCGATATTAGTCTCAAAATAAGTGGTTTCTAACGAAAACCAGTGGAAACTATACTTCATCTCTTCCATTTTCTTTCTTACACCTAAAAATAATCTTTCTTTCTTTTTGTACCAAAAATAGTGAACTGTGTGGTACTGATTTGTCTCAATAAGTTAGCAGCCATTAACTCTACCATATATTTCCTACTATCCTCATATCAAATTATTAATATTACTATTACTACCTCCTTGAAAGTGAAAAAAAGAACAAGCTACTTTGGACAATTTCAATCATCTGAAACTAGCTAATAGTTCTGGGATATAAATAAATATTCATTTAACTATTATTCTAAGTTCATCGAAACTGTATTTAATATTTCATCATTCAAATACAAATTACTACAAAAATTAAACACCTATATTGCTGGGCATCACAGTAAATATTTTTAATCCCTACACCCAGGAGGTAGAGGCAGAAGGATCACAAATTCAAGGTCAGTCTAGGCTACATAATGAGATAACCTCAAAAAAACAAGGATGTGTTGTCAGGCACGGGTAGTCTCAGCACTCAGAAGGTAGAGTCACAAGAGTCAGCAGTACAAAGCCAGTCCAAGATACACAGCAAGTTCAAGACCAGCCAGGGTTGCTCAAAACTCTGTCTCCAAACACAACAGCGATATACAAAGAAAAAAGAGGTGATGGAGATATGACTCATTGTTTTAGAGCGATTGTTGCTCTAACAAAGGACCCAGGTTCGATTTTGAGCACAGGCATGGTAGCACACAAACATCCATAATTCCAGTTCCATAGTATCCAACACCTATTTCTGGCCTTTACAGGGTACCGGGCAAATATATAAAGCAACCTAGTACACACCTAAAAGAAGAAGAAAAAAAAGAAAAACGAAATATGACAGAACCTGAAACATACAATCACCTAATAGTGTGGAACAGGATGTCTTTAAGAATCAAAATCCTCCTGCTTCAGCCTCATAGCACACCCAGTAGAAATACAATTTTCTTAAAAAAAAATCCCTCAATTAAGTGGTAATTCTAACATCCGACTTGGAAAATTAATACTGGAACTACTAGAATAGAAGAAATTACTCATAAGTTATTGTTTATTGAAAGGATCTCAGATAATTAGACTAGAACATCAATACTGAAACTATTCTAGACAGGTGGTGGTAGCAAACACCTTTAGACCCAGCACTCAGAGGCAGAGGCAGGCTGGACAGCCTGGTCTACAGAGCAAAAAAGACAGAAAAAGAAAAATACTGAAACTATTTTAAATAGATAGGAAATATAGTGTTTAGAATAAATGATATTAACCTAGTCATTCCCATACAAGCTATTTGAAATAGTTTTTAACTTATCTATAATATGTTCATTTTGATCAAAGTATGACTAAGTTTAAGTTTTCACATGCTTTGAAAGAAAAAATGAACAGAACACAAAACAATTACACAATAAATGGAAATTTTAATACAGTATAATTATAGCCCCAGTTTAAATGTAAAAGTCTTCAAAAACAAGAATTCTTTTTTTTTTTTTTTTTTTTTTTTTTTTTTGGTTTTTCGAGACAGGGTTTCTCTGTGGCTTTGGAGCCTGTCCTGGAACTAGCTCTTCTAGACCAGGCTGGTCTCGAACTCACAGAGATCCACCTGCCTCTGCCTCCCGAGTGCTGGGATTAAAGGCGTGCGCCACCATCGCCCGGCCAAAAACAAGAATTCTTGAAATGATCTCTCAGGCCTTTTCAATCTGTCACGGTGTTGAATATATTTTAGTGGCCTGCCTGAGTGCCTTGCCCTTGGTGGCGAACTCTGAGAGGTCACATCTTTTCTATCTGATGACATCTTCCTTGACTGTTCAGTTTGCCTTTGGATCCGCAGCAGTATAAACTGCGTGCTACAGACCATTAGCCACTAGCATAGCATAAACCATAAGCAGTGAATATTGCTATCTACTAAAGATTACATTCAAGAGCACCACTCTGTTTTTCCCCACTTCTCCTCAATAATTTATGTTCACTTTGCCTTTAAAAAAAGAAGAAAAGATCCTAGCTCTCAGAAGGCAGAAAGAAGCAGCTCTAAGTTCAAGGTCAGCTTGGTGTACAAATCAAGTTCCAGTACAGCCAATGTTAAGCAGGAGAACCCTTTCTGGGTGGATGGAGGAGAGGGAGGAAGAAGAAGGGGAGGGAAGGAAACCTTAAGATTCAAATATGAGGTTTATGTTTATTGTCAGAACATGGGTTTCCAGCCACATCCTATTGGTTAAATTGTATTAGCAAAAATCGTGTAAAGTCTTTTAAAGATTTCAGAAATCTTGGACACTTGTGTACTTTAAGATACCACTTGTCTGAAAAATGTAGTAATGTTCTCTTTTTATAAAGTAACATTTTGTTACAGAATTTAAAACCATCATTTTATGATACTGTACGACCCGTATGATGCTCAAGTGGATGACACACAATATGGATGTCAACTAGCTCACAAGAAATCAACTGCAATACACACATGCATTTTCTTAACATAAAAGGGAGCAGATAACATCTAAGCATGAAGTCCTAGCATAGGTAGGCAGGTAGACGTTTATGGGCCTGATTTCTTTTTTTTAATTTAATTTTCTTAAAAATGGAAATAAACTATTTTTTTTCATTATACATACCCAATTCAAGTTCCCACTTCCTCCCCTCCTCCCACTCCCTCCACTTACTTGCCAACCCCACCCCCTCCCCACACACTCCTCAAAGAAGGTAAGGCACATTGCTTTGGGGAAGGTCCAAGGCCCTCCCTA
Source organism: Microtus ochrogaster (assembly GCF_000317375.1). Classification (NCBI taxonomy): domain Eukaryota; kingdom Metazoa; phylum Chordata; class Mammalia; order Rodentia; family Cricetidae; genus Microtus; species Microtus ochrogaster. The sequence continues at coordinate 41,857,319 of NC_022027.1, forward strand.
CTATATCTGGGCTGAGCAAGGTATCCATCCAAAGAGTACAAGCAGTAGGGATAAATCCTGGTGCCCATTCCAGCGGCCCCTCAGTCTGCCCCAGCCATGCAACTGTCACCCACATTCAGAGGGACTAGTTTGAACCTATGCTTGTTCCTTCCCAGTCCGGCTGGAGTTGGTGAGCTCCCATTAGCTCAGGTAAACTGTTTCAGTGGGTATCCCCATCATGGTCTTGACCTCTTTGCTCTTCCCACTCTTCAACTGGATTTACGCAGCTCAGTCCAGTGCTCTGATGCAGGTCTCTGTACGGCCCTGATTTCTATAGCAGACTCCCTAGTAGAAGTCTCTGTTTCCACATGTATGAAACTGATGTTGAAAGTGATGGTTGCTGAATCCACACTAGTAGAGTTTAGAGATGGTGCATTTGTATACATCAATTCATTAAGCTTTATATAGCCCCTAAGATACGTAGTGAAATAAACTTTATATATATTCATTGAGCAAATACTGAACATTCCTCTATCAAATTTAGGGAAAACTAGAGGGCTTTTTTTTTTTTTTTTTTT
>NC_022027.1:41858154-41867882 GCF_000317375.1 Microtus ochrogaster
TTTTTTTTTTGGTTTTTCGAGACAGGGTTTCTCTGTGGCTTTGGAGCCTGTCCTGGAACTAGCGCTGTAGACAAGGATGGTCTCGAACTCACAGAGATCCGCCTGCCTCTGCCTCCTGAGTGCTAGGATTAAAGGCGTGCGCCACCACCGCCCGGCTACTAAACCCTTTTTAAGAGGTTTTGTTGTTGTTGGCAAGGAAGCTGGAGTGTAAAAAGACAGAGACTTGAAGATGACTTAGTCGGTAAAGGCGCTCTCTGCTAATGGAGCTTGATGGATTGTGATCCCCAAGACCCACATGGTGGAAGCACACTACTACAGGGCCACACTCTTGTTTTAAAGACAGGTAAACCCCACGCTGGTTTCCAGCATTGAACGTGTTCTGCTTGGTGCACAACTGCGCCCCCCTAGACCGCAAGCTCTCCAAGCTCGGGGAAATCACTTATTGTGGCCACTACCATTCTCTCGGAGCCTAACTAACACGCTGCCCAGCATGTTTGGCGCTAAGTCAACGCTGAAGAACACACACTGAAGAGCTGTTCACTGTAATTCGATTCTAGACCTAAGGGGCCAATCCTTTACCAAACCCGCCCCTGAGAGCTTCAATGTGTCTTTTGCAGAACGTCTAGAAATACGAAGCTTTTCCAGCACCAGGAAAACCGCGGCGTCTTTTCCCCTTCCCAGGAGCACCGTCCCCCGAAATCCTCCCGCACTCCTCCCCAGAGAGAGAGACAGAGACAGAGAGAGAAACCAAGCCGGTGTAAGCCCGCGCCTGGATAACCCGGTGAGGCCCTGCTTAAAAAGTCCAGACAGAAGGAAAACAAGCAACCTGCCTAACTTCCATTCTGAGGAGCGGAGAGAGCAAACCGCGAGCTGGAGAACTCTCTAGCGCAGCCCTCTGGGCGCCGGGCCGACCTGTGCTGACGGAGACACTCGGCGCCCTCTGCCGGCCGAGAGCTGCAGCGCGGGCGAGCTTCCGGCTCCACGCCCGGGCTCGCGAGAGACCGCCCGGAAGTCGCCTCCCGAGGCTCAGCAGAACGGAATGCCCTCACCGGATAGCGTTTCCACCCGGAACTATTTTAATTCGCCAAAACCGACTGGGTTTAAGAAGGCACGGTGAGACTAGACTTCCGGGGCGGCGAGCGGAAGTTCGGCCCCTGGAGCTGTGCGGAGAGCATCCTGGGAGCGGAAGGGAGAGGACCTGTCTGCCGGGGATCCCGTGTTCCGCGACACGTGTGACGGAGCGTGCGGGTGTTGGACTCCTCTGCCCGCTGGAATTGTTGTTTCTGCGCGGCGGTCAGAAGTGGCGGAAATCGCGGCGTCTCTGGGAAACACAAGACGGCGTAAGGGCCATGGTGAGGAAATCCCGGCAGCGTGGAGCGGTCCAGTGGGCAGCTGTGCGGGCCAAGGCAGGTCGCAGCGCCACGGACGAGAATGAGGACGATTTGGGGTCGCCGCCCTCTCCGGGGGACTCCAGCTACTACCAAGATCAGGTAGATGAGTTCCATGAAGCCCGATCTCAGGCGGCTTTGGCTAAGGGCTGGAACGAAATCTACAGCGGGGAGGAGGATGACGATGAGGAGGAGGAGGTGCTAGCCTTAGATGTGGACGAGGAGGACGAGGAAGATGAAGAGAGTTCGGAGGATGGCGAGGACGTTGATGATGACGAGGATGGTGGGAGCTCTGTGCAGAGTGAGGCTGAGGCTTCTGTGGATCCTAGCTTGTCCTGGGGTCAGAGGAAAAAGCTTTATTATGATACAGACTATGGCTCCAAATCCCGAGGCCGTCAGAGTCAGCAAGAAGTAGAAGAGGAGGAAAGAGAGGAAGAGGAGGAGGCGCAGGTAATTCAGCGGCGCCTGGCCCAAACCCTGCAAGAGGATGATTTTGGAGTCGCTTGGGTGGAGGCCTTTGCAAAACCGGTGCCCCAGGTGGAGGAAGCTGAGACTCGGGTCGTGAAGGATTTGGCTAAAGTCTCTGTAAAAGAGAAGCTGAAAATGTTGAGAAAAGAATCACCAGAGCTCTTAGAGCTGATAGAAGACCTCAAAGTCAAGTTGACGGAAGTGAAAGATGAGCTGGAGCCACTGTTAAAGTTGGCGGACAAGGGAGTCATTCCCCCTGGGAAAGGAAGCCAGTACCTGAGGACCAAGTATAACCTCTACTTGAACTACTGCGCCAACATCAGTTTTTATTTGATCTTAAAAGCCAGGAGAACCCCTGCACATGGACATCCTGTTATAGATAGGCTTGTCACCTACAGAAATCTCATCAATCAGCTCTCGGTGGTGGATCAGAGACTGTCTTCCGAAATCCGTCACCTACTCACGGCCAAGGATGGTGCTATAAAGAAAGAACTGAATCCAAAAGCAAAATTACCCAAAACGAAGCCAAAGTCTGTCTCACAGACTCCTGCTGCTGTTGCCGATCTGTCTGATGATGCTGATTTTGATGAAGCTGCACTAAGACACTCTAAGGAAATGGAAGACGGGCAAAAGTTGAAAAGAAAGAAAGAAGAAATTAGTGCTGAAGAACAGGTTCTCGAAGATCAGAATGCGAAGAGAGCTATCACCTACCAGATTGCTAAAAATAGGGGACTTACGCCTAGGAGAAAGAAGATTGATAGGAACCCCAGAGTCAAGCATAGGGAGAAGTTCAGAAGAGCCAAGATTCGTAGGCGAGGCCAGGTTCGTGAGGTTCGTAGAGAAGAGCAGCGGTATACTGGTGAACTCTCTGGCATTCGTGCTGGAGTTAAAAAGAGCATTAAGCTTAAGTAAAGTTATCTCTGGCCTAGTTTTTGGCAGCAATTTTAGATCAATAAAAGTATTTTGAACTAAAGTGATTGTGTTAATATGTAATGCCTAGTTTTTATTATGTTTAAAATTGGTCAGCAGGGAAATTGGAGGGGGGGGTATTGTTTTGGGCTTGTTGGTTGATCCTTGTACTGGGTGCCGCGGATTTGAAGCTGGAGCCTGTGCATAACTAGCCAGGCACTCTTACCAGAGAGCTGTCTTAAGCCTGAGCTACTACTTTATTTGCCCATGAAAGTTCTACAAAGAATTGTGGAAATTATAATTGGAAAGAAAAAAAATATGGCATTGAAAAGTGTTCCAATATTTTAGCAAATATTAGCCAAGAAGAATTTCCGAGTTAGTTGTGAAGTGTTAATGGCGTTTAAAGCACTTTTATGTAGGTCTTCATATGGAAAGAATGAATCTTTGACAGAGTTTTTGTAAAAAGGACCAGGCAGTTTCAATTACAATTCTTGGGGCAGGATATTTACATTTATGGGTTTGGTGTTAAAATGGGTTCCATACATCTGTGGTAGAAACTACTTTGGTTAAATGTGACCAAAAGAAGTGGGGGAAAGATGCCTTAATTACACCAGTTGAATTTTTTACTAATCCTTGTTGTGGTCAATAAGGTGAGAATGCCATATCCCCTCTGCTGGCGATTCGCTGCGGTTACTCTTTGGGCCTATTCTCAGTTTGCTGACATTTCTTAAGATTGTGATTTAAAACTATTGATCATCCTTAAAGTAACAAAGGTAGGTACAGTCATTTTACTCTCACAGATGAAGAAGCTGCAGTTTTGGGTTGAAGAGGTTATTTAGTGTTCTAGAGCCCTTGTTCTGCAAGTATTCAGACTTGAGTTTGAATCCCCAACAACAAAAACAAACATGGCTGTTTGGTCTTGTAATTCCAGTTTTGGGAAGTGGAGACATCCCTAAAACTCACTGGCCAGCAGCCAGGCCAAAAACAAGCTTCCAGCCCAGTGAGGGACCAATTAAGGCAGGAAGGGAAAGAGGAAGAAGACACCAAGGTACCCTGCTCTTGGCCTACCCACAGCTGCAATTATGCGAGATTAACTTGCTATAACGTGCTAAGGACACCTGCTTGGAATCTGAACAAACCAACTTTAATATTTATTATCTTAACCTGACAGCTATTTCCCCATTGGAGCACACATGCCAAATTATTTTTTTTTCTTAGAAATAAAAGATGGCTCTGAAATAACATACTAAAATAATTTTCTGAGCACTTTATTAGTACTTATTTCCTTATTCTTCAACAGCTAGGTAGCAAATGTTACCTGTATAAGTGCATGCTGTTTTAGGTCTGTAGAATGTAGGGGACAACATAAGAGAGTTGGTTCTCTTCCTTCAGAGTTGCGAGAATTGAACCATGGTGTGGGGACAAGTGCCTTTACCCCGTGATCCTTCGCTGGCCCTCTAGTCCCATCTTGAAGATGAGATTTGAGGCAAAGGGAATTAACTTTGAAAATCACAAAGCTCTTAGGCATCACGGGCAGGATTTTAACCCATTTTGCTGGTGTCAGAGCTGAACTCCATTCTTCCTTTTCAGATAAGTAGAAAAATATTTGAAGTTTCCTGGGTGACTTGAGTTCCATTTTCTCCACCTGTTAGGATAACAGTGTTTAAGAGTAGACTGATTAAGCCACTTGAATTCCAAACCACACTTTTACTTAGTAGCTGTGACTTTAGACAAAGTACTTCTCAGGCTTGTTTTGTTATTTGTGTTGAACCCAGGTAGTGGGGCCTGAGGATGTGTTCATTTAGTATGCTGCTCGCCTAGATTGCAGGGAGGCCTTGGATTCAGTCCTGCACACTTCCTCAAGTGGACAAGGCAGGGCACACCCATAATCCCTGTTCTTGGGATGGAAGTGTCAAAATCAGAAATTTTTAAAGGAATTTTCAGGTTCATAGCCAGCCTTTCTCAAAAAAACACTGTTGGCTTTGGCTAAGAGTATTACCTACTTTAGAGGTCTGTTATGAGGATTAAGTGAAGTAATACATGACATATTTAGAACATCTGTTACCTCACATCACCTAATAAGTGTTGAGTTATCACTAGCAAGCTAATATCCCTGTCAAAATAGTTCAAGGAGAGCTAGGCTGTGTGTTTCAAGATTATACTTAGACATATGGTCGAACACAATTATGAGTGTGGCCTCGGGTTAGATGAGTTAATAGTCTCCATTCTAACACTGAGCATGTGGCTCTATTTAACCTTTTCCTCACATTGAACAGTAGATTATTAAAGCCATTTAAGTAGCCATGTGACAGGTCATGCTTAGGTTCTGTTTTAAAGGTTTTTAGTTCAAGAGTTGGAGCTTAAGATGGTCTCATGCAGCCCAGGTCGGGGTTGACCTGGTTATGTAGATGGCAGTGTACCAACACCCCAATAAACATACTTAAACTAAAATGTGAGGAGTCCCACTGGTAAATTTATAATGTGTACTCAGCCAGCTCCTGTGAGCCCCAGGCAGCTCTGGTTTTAACAGGCACTCATTCCAGAGATTCTGGTTCAGATGGGCTATGGGACACTGCAAAATGCTAGGCTGAGCATACCACGGTAAGTTTCTCCCAGCTGTAACAGGTATATGGAGTAACCAAAAGAATGAGGCAAGAAACTACTACAAAACTGGATAGTCCTACAGAATGTGTTCCAAACAATGGGTTTTTTTTCCTCTAAAACCATAGGATAGAAGTGATCGCAATTTATAAGTGAATTACGTGGACCCAGAAGCCCCATAGTTTGGTAAGAAAAACCTTAGTGGGGGGATGGGGAGGAGGCACTGAAATATAGCTCAGTGGTGGAGGGCTTAGAACTGCAGTCAATCCAAGAACTGCAAGACAGCCACCATAAAACCTGTGGGGCCAGGCGTGGTGGCACTTGGGAGGAAGATTGCCATGAGTTCAAGTTGTTCAAGACCAGAACTGGCCATGAAACCAGACCCTGTGTTAGAAACGTTCGAGCTGGGCATAGTGATACAAACCTTTAGTCCCAGCACTCTGGATGCAGAGGCAGGCAGATCTCTGAGTTCACGTCCAGCTTGGTCTACAGAGAGAGTTTCAGGATAGCCAGGGCTACATGCAGAAACCCAGACAGGCGGATCTCTGTGAGTTCAAGGCCAGCCTGGTACACTGGCTAGTTCCAGGACAGGAACCAAAAAACCTACGGAGAAACCCTGTCTTGAAATTTAAAAAAAAAAAAAAAAACAAGAATGTGAAGCAAGGTAGGAGGTAAAACTGGAAAGGTAAGAAGTATTACATCACACACACACCCCTTTACAAGCTGCTTAAGGAGCTTAGGTTATATTTCTGATAGGGAGAAGGCAACCAAGGTCTCCTGAAAAGTAAGCTGGCTCTGTGGAACAGAGGAACTGGACTAGACTAAAGCCAGAGGCAGGGAAACTAGCTATTTAAGTACTTCACATCAATGCTGGCATGTAACGATTTAAACTAAAGCACAGAACAAATGAAACCAGAGAGAAATTCAGAGTAGGCAGTGGAAAGCATCAGAATTAAAGCAAGATGAAGTTCCCAACCAACCATACATCCTCGGCAACCTTAAGGGGTTGACCGAGAGGACTGCCAGGAATTCCAGTCTGGCCTGGGTACACAGGGTAAAATCTACCACCCCCCACCCTAAAATATACAAAACTCTATGCACAAAATATGGAAAGCTTATATAGGGCAGAGCTCTGAATTCTACAGAATTCTCTTCTCCACAGAATAAACAAGGGAGACAGTTTTACTGCTAATATGATCTTCATAAAAGAAAGATACAAGCCAGGTGGTCGTGATAGTGCACACCTTTAATCCCAGCACTTGGGAGGGAGAGGCACAAGGATCTCTGAGTTTGAGGCCAGCCTGCTGGCCTGCAGAGTAAGTTCCAGGACAGCCAGAGCTACACAGGGAAACCCTGTCTTTAAAAAAAAGAAAACAGGAAGGAAGGAATACCAAACACAATCAAACTAACAATTCATGTTTTATATTTAATATAAAATTAATATTGACTGGTCATGGGCACATCTATAATTCCAGCATTTGTATGTAGTCGGAAACTGCTCTTTCATTCCCTGCTATCCAGGCCTGAATAATCACACAGAAATTATATTAATTACAACACTGCTTGGCCAACAGTTTAGGCATATTCCTTACTAGCTATTTATTTTTATTTTTATTTTTGAGACAGGGTTTCTCTGTAGCTTTTGGAGCCTGTCCTGGAACTAGCTGTTGTAGACCAGAATGGTCTAGAACTCACAGAGATCCACCTGCCTCTACCTCCCAAGTGCTGGGATTAAAGGCGTGCGCCACCACTGCCCGGCTCCTACCTAGCTCTTATATCTTAACCCATGTCTATTAATCTATGTATCACCACAAGGCTGTGGTTACCAGGGAAGGTTCTGTTCTGGAGTCTACGTGGCGTCTCCCTGACTCCACCTACTCTCAATATCATATCTCTGAGAGGATTTCACGCCTGGCTTTCTGCCCTGCCATGGACCAAAACAGCTTCTTTATTAGTCAATGGTAATAAACCATACTCACAGTATAAGCATACAGAGGGGAGTCCCACATATTTGGAGTCTGAGGAAGGAAGGTTACCAGAACTTTGAGGCCGGCCTGGGCTAAATAGTGGGTTTCAGGCCAGCCAGGGTTACATAGTAAGGGCACTTCTCAGAAAGTTTTTTTCTTGTTGCTTTTTGTTTTGTTTTGTTTTTCCAGACAGAGTTTCTCTGTAGTTTTGGAGCCTGTTCTGGAACTCACTCTGTAGACCAGGCTGGCCTCGAACTCAGAGATCTGCCTATCTCTGCCTCACAATTGCTGGAATTAAAGACGTGCGCCACCATCACCTGGCTCAAAAAGTTTTTAAAAACATTAAAAGGTAACATACCTTTTAAAAACTTTTAGACTGGCAAATACAAAAACATAGGAACATACACATCCATGTTTCTATCACCCACAGGACACTGCCATTAACACTTAAGAAAATGTACAACAAATGACAGAAAACACAATTATTTAATATTTTTAGCTAATGTTTAAGAAGAATAAAGTTAGCGGGCACCATCAAAATCTAGTAGTTCAGAAGTAAAGAACTAGATGCAGTTGTTATTTTCAGATAGGGTCTCGCGTAGCCCTGACCAGTTTCAAACCCTCTAAGCAGCCCAGCTGGTCTTGAGCTAAACTTCCTTTGTCTCCCTCCTGAATGCTGGGATTCCAGGCATATGCTACCACACTCCAAAAAGAACTGAGTTCTCCAGAGCTCTCAGATTTGAGATATACTAACTGTCACAAATTTCCGCATTAAAATAAGTTTAACACACAGTAGTAAACTGACTATATTGTTTTCAGATAAGACACTTTCAAATCACATTATGTCACACAGATGAGTCAAGAAAATGATTGTTTTAGAATCACAAGTGCACACCTTTAATTCCTCAGAAGCAGAGGAAGGTGGAGCTCTGAGAGTTCAGGGCCAACTTGGTCTACTTAGCAAGTTCCAGGACATCCAGGACTACGTAATAGAGGGATCGTGTCTCAAAAAACAAATAAATAAAATAACAATAATAATATACAATACAGGGAGATGTAAAATCATAATTTATAATTAACCCGAAAATGTTACTAACTTGAATACTTGAATTTTCTCTTAAATAAAATATCTCCTCTTTGATTTTTAACATAAAAATAGAATAATTTATGTATTATACTAAAAAGGATAATCATCTCTTCTCAAGTGCTGAGTTTTCTCACAGCAGAAAGAAGCTTATACTAAAAATACATGATCATCCATGGCATTAATCTCTACAAGGCTTTATACACTGTATTATAAATATCTATCCTTGAAATCACCAGAGCTTTCGAAACTCAAACATGGATGACTAAAACTTCAAACCAAATCGAAAGGCTCCTTCTGCTTTGTTTCACACAAAAACAGACCTGGAGTCTTAATTACAGTGATGGACCTTGTCGTTTTTTCTTAAAAGTCCAGGGAGATGTTCTGTTCACTTTCCAGAAGGAACATGTTCAAGCTTGTTTTTATCATCTTGGCCTCTGTAATTGTGTCAAGCAGCTGAATCAGCCCATTACGTAGCTCACTAAAGCTAATGCATAGCTGTGATTCTATTATTGATCAAAAACCTAAAAGCATATGAAAATTGGGAACTTGGAGTACCATTGACCTTTTTCTTCAGACACAAAGTTCATAAGTAGCCCTATACATTTTAGCAGACTCATATTTCAGCTGATTTCGTGTATTCATTATGCTGTCATTTAATTAGTGGTAGCAAAACATAAATAGAGTAGCTATTAAAAGCCGAGAAGCACAGACACCAAGGACTCCACGGCATGTGCTGTTTCTGTAGCTATGACATCTTGGCTTACCAAGGAGAAAGCCAGAGTTTAGACTAGACAGAATTTCTTCTCTTGCTTTATGGAGGGAGTAACAAACAACACACAAGAGACTGTCACCTGCCATCCCCTCACCCAGGAGATGTAGTTCATCTTAACAATTTGTGAAAAGTCTGCTCTTCCTCTACCTCATGCTTAAATCCCAGGTATGTGCTATCATAGCTAGGCTCCCACTCTACTGAAACATTACCGGGCACCTTTAGGACTGGATCTGACAAGAATATGATTCGTAGGAGTTTCTACATGAAAAAATCAAGAGGACCAGTTAAAGTACAGACCTTGGGTTTTCTTCTTTAACAGAATTTTGAAATTCCTGAGACAAAATGTCTTTTTTTTTTTATCAAGATTCCCACCCTCATCGAAAGATTCAAATGAGCTAGGTTATACTATTTAATGCCAACATTCTTTTTTTTTTTCCAACATTCAAAAGGACCAGGATCAGGAGGATTATGAGTTTGTGACCAACCCTGTGCTCACTCCCAACCCCACCCGAGCCTTATTTTTTTTTTTTTTTTTG
>NC_022027.1:41868006-41870304 GCF_000317375.1 Microtus ochrogaster
CCACCACCGCCCGGCCCGAGCCTTATTTTTGATTAAAAAAAACAAAACACTCAACAAGGGGCTGAAGGAATATAATCTTCAATTAGATGCTTGCTGTGCCAGGCAGTGATGGTGCATGCCTTTAATCCCTCGGGAGGTAGAGACAAGCAAATCTCTGTGAGTTCTAGACCAGCCTGGTCTACAGAGCAAGTTTCGGAACAACAAGGGTTACACAGAGAAACCTTATCTGGAAAAAAAAAAACAAACAAGCAAGCAAAAAAGTGCTTGCTGGACAGATGCCAGTACTCAGGTTGGGAAGACCACAACCGCCTGTGGCTCCAGCTCCAGGGACTCTAACATTGCCTTCTGGCTCTTGGGTACACTGAGTCTACACAAACACAGATTCAGTATGAAAATAAATTAAGTAAATAAATAATGCACCTTGAAAAAGAACACTCCCAGGATAACCAAAGATGAGAATTCCTCCCAACTCAGCTTGCTTTGGATTTTTAAAATTATTTATTTTTTATGTACACAGTGTTCTGCATGCATGTATGCCTGTAAGACAGGAAAGGGCACCAGATCTCATTACAGATGTTTGTGAGACACTGAGTGGTTGATTGGGAATTGAACCCAGAACCTCTGGAAGAGCAGCAAGTGCTGTTAACCTCTGAACTATCTCTCCATGCATGATTTTCTTTTAAGTTACATTTTATTGCTGGCAGTGATGGTGAAGGCTTTTAATCCTAGCACTCAGGAATCAGAGGCAGACGGATCTTTGTGAGTTAGAGGCCAGCCTTGTCTAGGAAGTTAGTTTCAGGATAGCCAAGGTTACCAAGAGACTCCCTGTCTAGAAAAACCAGAAAGTTACCTGGTGTTAGCTAGGCTAGAACTCCATCTGTGAACTCAGCACTCTGGAGGTAAGCAGATCTCTGTGAGTTCAAGGTCAGCCTCCTCTACCTACTAACTGCCAGATCAGCGGTCAGGGCTGCAGTCCTCTCAAAACAAAATACCAAAACAAAACAAAAAAACAAAAAAGAAGGGGGAGTAAAAGTAACACACTGTTTTGTCAAAATAAGGACACACAGCTAGCAATTATTCGATCTTGTGTTCAACCAGGTTGTAAAGGATTTATTTACTCTTCTTATTTAACCTTTGCAACATCTCTATAAATAATTTTATAGAAGAGGTCAAATAACTTAGGCAGAAACTTAAAGCTTCTAGTTAATTTTCTAAGGGTGTTTAGAGTTACCTTTCTGTAATGTAAACACTTCCCTTTTAAATGTTTATTTAAAAAAAAAACTTGAAGTCTGGCATTAGAAGTCCCATGAGAATTCCTAGTGGTAACTCAAGAGCCATTTGGAAAATAACAAAGATTTTCTCTCTGAAAGTTTAACTTTCTTTGCGTGCGGGTGGGGGGGGGGCGGGGAGACAATATGTACAAATCGTCAAGACAGTGATTTCTAATTGAGCCCATACAAATTCTAAGCCGGCATTTTGCGAGTCAAAAGTTAATCAGCAAGCAACCCACAATAAATAAGAGTGACAGCTCGTCACGCCTGTAAATGCCACCCTTTGGAGTTGAGGCAGGCATTTCAAGGGAACCTAGCCTGCGCTTCCAGTGAGCCCTCCCATCCCCTCAAACAAAACACGAGGAATTTTCTTTTGCGAGGTAAAGTTTACTTTGGGCACTTACTGATGCAAATATCTGAAATAAAATAACAGTACCCAATTTACTAACAAAACACAAACACTACGAAAGGGGAAACTGTAATAGACAAGTATGCTATAAATTTTGAATTAGCTGGTTTAACCCACCCATGCGCTCCTGGAGTTCTGAGAAACCGGGGATCAAAGTAAAAGCAAATCCACTGTTTCTAAATCGCCCTCATGAAAAAGAAAACCGGAGGGAAGAATATCGTCTCCTAGTTTATAGTATATAAAGTTCCTGAATCAAAATCATGAATCTACGGTTGAAGTTCTAGTGATTGAACAGCAAACTATAGTTCAACACCGGGAGTTGGGGCTGTCACTAATAATGAGCGCTGGCCTTTCAGCCCAGATCTCTGTGCCTCTCACTACCCATCAAGTTGGCGGTCGCACACAGAAAACGCCGCCCGGCTCGAGCGCCGCACATGACCTGCAGGGTCGAACCGGGCGGCGGAGGACCAGGCCCCGCACACCTGGTTCCCGTCGGCTCCGGGAACCGGGAGGGATCCGTGAGCCGGAGCGGAGCCGGAGGGGCGGGGCGGGGCGGGGCGGCGGCGGAGGACGCTGCCCCCTAGGGACGCCGAGTCGCGGCGGGGGGCGGCGAGAGGG
>NC_022027.1:41870551-41877971 GCF_000317375.1 Microtus ochrogaster
CGAGATGGCTGAGTCCCCGCCGCCCGGCGCGGCCGCTCAAAGTTGCGGCGAGGACCCGGAGAGGGGCGGGGAGCGGCAATCGGAGGAGCCCGAGGAACCGCGCGGTGCTGCCGCCCGCGGCACGGACCGGGACGACGAGGCGGGGCCCTCAGAGCCGGACTCGCCGGTGGCCGCCCCCTTCTTCCTGCTGTACCCGGGCGATGGAGGCGCGGGCTTCGCGGCGCGGCCCCCGCCGCAGCGCGCCTGGAGGACCCCGCCGTCGCCCGGCTCCCCGCTGCCCTTCCTGCTTCTGAGCTACCCGAGCGGCGGCAGCGGCGGCAGCGGCGGCAAGCACCGTGAGTGTTGGGGACGGGGACGCGGCGGCGACCGGCTCAGCAGAGCCCCGCCTCTCGCCGGGCTCCGAAGCCGCGCGGGCTGGGGCTGGTGGGGGTCCGCGCGCGGGGACGGGGGCTGTGGCTGTGCCCCTCGATGGCGGTGTCCCCTCGGTGGGATCCACCTCTCGTCTCGCCCAGGCCTCGCTCCCCCTCGGCCTCCACGTGCTGGAACCGAGGCGTCCCCTGGCGCCGGCCGGCGGCGCCGCGCACTGGCGCCCTTCCCGGAGGAACCGCGGAGCTGGCGTCCGGGTCCGGCTGATGCGCCCCCGCCGGTTCCCAGCCGCCTTGGCCAAGTAGGTGTGGCTGCCGCGCCGCCGCCCTGCGGCCTCAGCCCGGCGGGCGAGGGAATTTCTAGGAGCGGTCCCCAAACCCATAAGTGAGAGTCGTAACCACCCCCTACCCCACCGCTCAAGTGAGAAGCAAAATGGTTTCGGGGTGCGCGAGAGGAAGGAAAGAGAAAGTGTGGCTTGGAAAGGGCACCTCCCAGTGTTGTGTCTTTTGTCAGGAAGATGCTTCCACGCCTTAAAGCCATGGCCACTCTCTAGCCCCCTAAATGCAGCGACTAACACCCCCCCCCCTCCGCCGCCGCCGTCTCCGCCACCGCCACCGATGCTGTTTCGGGCAACAAATGTTTGTTGCTGCTGGCCATGAGCCGGCCTATAAGAATAGGTAATGTGAGGACTGAAGTGTCGGGATGGTTTAAAGAGACAAGACCTTTTTCGATAAGAAAATGTCGCTGATAACTCAAAAGATGCTACTGTAAATGCCAAACACCTTGCTATAGGTAGGAGTTTTGAAAAGGGAGAGAAAGTTGCCTGGGGTAAGTGAAGCTGCCTCTCCCTCCGTATTTTTAAAGCTCTTCGGTGAGTTTTTTGATTTGACAGCTCTCTGCAACCAAGAACCTGACTTGGCCTTTTCTGTCTCCCCGTCCAACCCTGTGGAAAAGATAAACATTTGTTGAATGTCTTCTATGCACATGTACCGTGATTATCATGGCTTTCAAGTCTCTGTGAGTGTACAGTGCCCCCTTTTCAAATGAGGAAGCTGAAGATCAGATTAAATTACATTATTTGTCCTCAGTAAACCTAAGAGAAACAAACATGACCCAGATTCCTTCTCTTCCATGACGGTGCTCTTTAACCAAACATCAGATATCCAAAACTGAGATTGTAGTGTACATCAGGAAGTTAGCAGGATGGATCTACTGGATTCAGCAAGTGCAAGTCTCGTGTTGCCTCTCTGCTTGCCTAAAAAGTGGTCCTAGATTGACCTGGCTGAGTCTTAACAAATACCGCATTTTGTTTGAGGTGTGTACTCTAATCTCCAGATAGGAAGAATTCAGGTAGTAGTTGAGTCCTTTTGTATGGCGGAGGAGGTAAATTAAGAATTTTCTCCATGCTGAATACTTTTCATTTTCGAGGAATAGGCTTGCTTTGTGCAGCTGTTCTGTTCCTTTTCCGTGTGTTCTGCTTGTTACAACGGCATCACTGTAGAATGAAGGAGGCACTCTGAGGAGTTCTCCGTGCAGCAACTCCACATGATTTGACATAGATTTTGTTTTCGCCTGTTGGCTATTTCCAATTGTAGGGATTATTTTAATTCCTCTTGATTTTGTTTGACTCTTTCTGCTCAGTAAAGACTGACTTTATTTTCAAGTATTTACTTTTAAGTATTATTAGAACTGAGGAGCTAAGTGTGACCATGATAGGAATCAAAGTTTCTGGGGTTGAATCTTGCACGTGCCAAGCAAGCACTCTGCCACCAAGGTCATGTGTGTGATGTTACACTGTGGTCATGGTACTAGCATGTGGACTGATGTCTTAGCACATAAACGTCTTAGAATTAACTTTTTTTTTCTGAAACAGTTCAGGTATAAAAGCTCAGAAGAATGCTGAGAAAGCGTGACTCCCCCCTCCTCTGCTTGACTAGTTATTGACTGTTCATTCTAGAAAAGCATCCTGGACTGTGTCTCACTATGTAGCTCTGGCTGTCCCGAAACTCTTTTTGTAGACCAGGCTGGCCTCAATCTCACAGCGATCCACCTGCTTCTGACTCCCAAGTGCTGGGATTAAAAGTATGCACCACTATGCCGTGCTACATACTCCTGAAAAGATTTGTTTTTAATTACACATATGTATGCATGTGTAAGGAAATGCCAGTGCCCGCAGGCATTGGATACCCACTGGTGTTACAGACAGCTGTGAGCTGCCAGGTGTGGGTGCTGGGAACCGGGCTCGGGTCCTCTGGGACTTCAGTACACTCTTAACCACTTGACTGTCTCTCTAAACTGTTGAAGAATACTTTATCCAAATT
Organism: Microtus ochrogaster; assembly: GCF_000317375.1. Classification (NCBI taxonomy): domain Eukaryota; kingdom Metazoa; phylum Chordata; class Mammalia; order Rodentia; family Cricetidae; genus Microtus; species Microtus ochrogaster. The sequence continues at coordinate 41,873,239 of NC_022027.1, forward strand.
TCAAATCAAAGTACTTCTTTTGAGTTTTGTTTTCACATGATTTTATTGGTGCTTTAGAAACTGTGCAAATGTCAGAAGGGTAAAGGCCTCTGTCTTACCACCAGGACAGCACATGGACTCAAACTCAGCCCCAAATGACTGTACTGTAGCCATGTTTTGCTTAGAACCCTTTCTTTTCCCACACCCTTTTTTTTTTCTTTGAGAGATACAGTTTTGATAGACAGCTCAGACTAGCCTTGAGCTTGAAGTTGTCTTCTGTCCTTAGCCTCTAAGATGCTGGGATTTGTGAGTGTGTGCCACCATACCCTTAGAACCCAGTTTTCACTTCCTGATTTGTGTCCCAAACGTATATAAAATGCACTAGCCTTAACACTGTGTTAAGATACTGTTGTTATTTTAGAAACTGTGGCTGTTTTTACATGCCTGTTTGCTTGAGGCGGACTCTCATTTAGCCAGGAATAGCCTCAGCTTTGTTGCGTGATCAAGAGCGGTGTTGATCTCCTGATCCACTTGCCTCTAACTCCCCAGTGGGGTCCCATCACCTTTGTCCTGTGCTGATTTCTTATGTTAACCCGAATTCAGAAAGCTGTGTTGTTAAATAACAGTGTGAGCACAAAGAAGTATCCAAACAGAAGAGATAACCTACCCTAAGGTTTTTAGGGTTTATATATTTGGCATAAAATTGTATTGGCTATAGCGTTCATAAAATCAACATGAAAGAGTCAAAAGGTGGCTTCTGATAAGCTACGGTGGATTTTTGTTCCTTTCTGAATAATTTCTTGCTTGTTTGGTTTTTGATACTCAATTTTTTTCCCCCTTGAGAGAAGATCTCACTGTGGAGCGCTGGCTAGCCTGGAACTTACTTTGCAGACCAAAACTGGCTATGAACTCACAGAGATCTACCTGCCTCTGCCTCCTGAGTGCTGGGATTCAAGGCGTGTGCCGCCACGACTGGTTATGCTCTCGTTCCTAAATTTTATCTTCTCTACCATACTTTTGAAAATTAACCGTATAATAACTACAAATAGCACATAGATCCGCTGCCATTGCTTAGATGTTTTATGGGACAAGTGTTGGACATGCCAAGTGCCTTTCTGTGTTGTGGGCCCCAGGACCACCACCCCATCACATTCAATGTCAGATGACACCACACTTTTGAACTGGATTAACTTCCAGGACTTTTTCATAATTCGAGTGCATCTACGTTCATATTTCATGGTCTCTTTTCCCTCTTGATATATGTGACCTGTGACTTCTGATCAGCTGTCTTGCAGTTGACTTTTAATGCCTTCCTTTTTCTGTTACACCATACAGGTCTTGTTGTGAGTAAACAACACACAACACAGAGTTGTAAACTCACTTAAAACATGAGACGGACACTCGGGAGGCAGAGGCAGGCGGATCTCTGTGAGTTCGAGACCAGCCTGGTCTACAGAGCTAGTTCCAGGACAGGCTCCAAAGCCACAGAGAAACCCTGTCTCGAAAAAACCAAAAAAAAAAAAAAAAATGAGACGGAGAAGGAGGGGGCACGAGGAGCTTTAATTATCAGCTTCACACAGTCTAGAATCACCTGGGAAAAGCCGCTCAATGGCGGATTATGTAGATGAGGTTGTCACATGGATATGGATGTGAGGTGTTATCTTTGTTATATTATAGAAGCAAAAAAGACCTTTGCATTGTGGGGAACACCATTATTGGGCAGGGGATCTTGGACTGTGTAAGTATAGAGGGTGCTAAGTATAAGTCTGTGGATGTGACTAATTGCTTCAAATTCCTGCTTTGACTTTCCCACAATGATAGACTTGCCACCTTGCATTGTCAGCCAAGTGAGTCCTTTCTTCCTGGAAGTTGCTTTTGTCACAGAGTTTCTCCTGAAGCAACAGGAAACAGACATGGTCCAGTGTGTGTAATTGTGAGCGGGCACACACGGAGAGGTCAGAAGACAGCTTTGGGGTATTGGTTCTTTCCTTCTGTTGTGGGTTGCAAGAATCGAACTCAGGGCATCAGGCTTGTACAGGAAGTGTTTTTTTACCTGATGGGCCATCTTGCTGGCCTAGTTGTTTTAAACTTGGTTACACAGTTCTTCAGCAAGAGCTTTGTAGATGGCAAGATTGTGTATCAAAAGGCTGACCTCCCCACCCCCGAAACACACAGCCTCTATCTGTAGTAATTCTCTTCTTTTCTTTTTTTTGTTTTTCGAGATAGGGTTTCTCTGGTTTTGGAGCCTGTCCTGGAACTAGCTTTTGTAGACCAGGCTGGTCTCGAACTCACAGAGATTCGCCTGCCTCTGCCTCCCGAGTGCTGGGATTAAAGGCGTGCGCCACCACCGCCCGGCCATTCTCTTCTTTTCTGTAGACCAAACTCCGCTCTGCCAGCCTCTGCCTCCCAAGGTCTAGGATTAAAGGCATGCGCCGCCACAGCCGCCAGTAGTTCTCTTTGTCCAACTCCCAGAGCTATAGCAGATACTTATGTTTAAGGTTGTGCAAGAAAAAGAGCCCACACCTCTTGTCATTTTTTCCCATTGGAGCAGTATACAAACTACGTCTCGTTCATAAAGAAGACACTGTCCATCCTGTCTTTTGTGTGCCTGTTTGAGACTGAGAAGAGCTAGAAGAGGAATAAGGGTGTGGGGAGAGGGGGATAAAAATCTCAAAAAAGCCAGTATCACTGTGACTACCCATTTCAAAGACTATCCAGCAGTGAGGACCACGGGTGACTCCTGATAGTTCTGATGATGAGACATGGAGATGAACTTGATTTTCGGGTGTGCACTTGCAAATCCATAATGTGTGCAAGGAACTTCTAGATTTAAAAATATGTGTATGGGTGTCCTGCCTGCATGTATGTCTGTACCATGTGCGCGTGTAGAAAAGGACATCAGATCTCTGGAACTGGAGTTACAGATGGTTGTGAGCTGCCATGTCAGTACTGAGAATTGAGCCTGGATCAAAATTGTGAGCAGCATGCAACAGTCCTGAGTTTAATCACCAATGTAGGAAGAAAGAAGCAAAACAAATTATATGGAAGGAAGTATTTTCAGAATTACAAAGCAGGGGCACTTAGAGGGCACTAATAAGATTGTGACCTGTCCATGTCCTTTTCTCTGTGTCTATAGGATGTGCCACAGCTGGCTTCAAACTCAGATCCTTGTACCCCATCCTTCTCAGTGCTGGGGTTACAGGTGTGCACTGCTATACCCTGTTTACTGCAGCTGTTCTCTGGATAACTGTGGAAAAAATCCATAGTCCTAAAACTTCCCAAGGCTCCTGGCCAGAATGGCATTCCTCTTGGTAAAGCCTATTTAGCAACCCCCTAACTCGAATCCTTTCCTTTTCTTTTTCTTTTTTCTGAGACAGGGTTTCTCTGTAGCTTTGGAGCCTGTCCTGGAATTAGCTCTCGTAGACCAGGCTAGCCTTGAACTCACAGAGATCCGTCTACCTCTGCCTCCCAACTCCCAAGTGCTGGGATTAAAGGAGTGCGCCACCACCGCCTGACATGGCTCTAATCTTGTTTGGTATCAAGTGGACTGGATGCTCAGCAGCTGATATTGGAAGGACTGGGAATGGGGCAGAGGGGAGAGAGTTTGAAAGAATAGTGTAAGGTCTGTTCAAGGGCATGAGAAGAGATCGGCAGGACAAGAGGCCTGGGAAAGCAGAAGTCATCTAGAATGTAAATCTTCTAACTTTAGAATCTGTTAGGGACTCTCCACGGTTGTTTCTCTACTTCTGCTGTGTAGGCCCAATACGGGCTTCAACACTGCTGTCCCTTTTACAATGTTAATACTTGGGAGAATTCTGACCCATCACTCCTCCTTCCTCACAACGTGAAGATCATCACAGTGTACGCTTTGCTCGCATCTGCTTTTTTCCTGAGTTGCTCTCAGAAACGTCTTTACAAATTTGTCGTGAAGAGAATCATGTTTTGTTTCTCGCATTCTCAGAAGCAGAAACACTGTAATGATGGTGGCAGGCACTACTTACCGCTTGCTCTGTGCCGTGCCGTGCTGTGCCAGCACTTTATTTAATTCTAAAGTAGCTAACACTGTTTCCTGTTTGGTAGAAAGAAATGGACAAAGGCAGAGGTAGGTGGATCTCTGAATTCAAGGCCAACCTGATCTCTACAGAGGGAGTTCCAGGCCAGCCAGGGCTGCACAGTGAGACCCTGTCTCAAGAGAGAGGGGGAACCGGGAGGGACAAACAGATGAGTTAGTTGGGAAAGGTTCCTTGGTGTCTCTCTGGTGACAGGACTCCCTGAGGACTTTCTGCTTCTAGAGGCGACGTGGCTCTACCAAGAACCTCTCCTTTCCTTTTTCTTTCATCTGAAATCACAGCCTAGATTGGGTTTGTCTTTTCAGGCAACAGCCCTATAGAATTTGTTCTTTACTAAAACCATCTCTGCTATCAGTGAAATCCATAAGTCATAAATTTGATAGAATAGTTTATGTATGTACTGACTGGCCCACGTGTGTGGCGGGGACTTTGGAACTTCTTGGACACCTGTGGCGCGGCTAGTGTAGTCCTTGTTTTTCCTTCAGTCTTTCCAAGTTAACACACTGTTCTTGCCCTGTGTGTGTTAAGTGCCTGAATCTTGTATACACTGGAAAAGGTACTTTGGGAAGCTGGGGTGGGAGTATGTTAAGAGGAGGCCAACATGGGCTATATACCAAGACCCTGTCAAAAAGGAAGGGAAGAAAAGAAAAACAACCTGGAATCTTGTTTCTTTCTTTTTTTTTT
>NC_022027.1:41878071-41900201 GCF_000317375.1 Microtus ochrogaster
CACTGTAATGATGGTGGCAGGCACTACTTACCGCTGGATTTAAGGCGTGCGCTACCACCGCCCTGCTGGAATCTTGTTTCTTAAGACATACGTTTTGTTTGTGTAGAACTGAAAAATTTTCAAGGTTGAAGTGTTTTTTGTTTTTTTTTTTTTAAATGGGAAAATACCATTTTATGTGCAGAGAGTGCTTTGACATTGCATCTCTCCACCAGTAAGCGTCCACTGGCACTGATGTTTGGTAGGTACTGTGTTGAGTAACATCTACACGTTTCTTCTCTTGGGGCTGTACTCTCTGCATTGCTGGTCATTTGGTTTATTTTATGGCTGCGCAAATGGAGGGGAGGGGAGGAGAGGAGAGATTTCCCAGAGACATTTAATAGTAAGCTGTTGAAGTCTGCATGTGGAAGCCGTTGCTTCCTGCTCTGAGCCATGAAGTCAGCACTGCATCTCAAGGTGGAAGTTATTTCTGGTCTTATGCTGGTTAATTTTATTAAGTGAAGATGAGACGTTGCAGTCCTCCGCTGGTATTTGCTTCTGGCAAAATAATAACTCAGCTTCCTGGGTATAATCATTTTATAATCACTTATTGTCATCTTTGGTTAGTATCTACAAACTGATAATGCACCTACCGAGAATAGAAACCTCAGATTGAAGAATTCTGACAACTCCAGGTAAACCTGGTGGATTTTGGTCATGGGGAAAAAAGATATTGGAGGAAGGAGTGGACCGTGTGAAATACCCATGCTCTTGGCCCTTCTACCAGTTTTAACACTGTGGAAACTAGTTCGAGTTTTCCTGGTTCTGGATGTGGTCTGCTACTTGTAATAATCACGTCAAGACAACAGTCAGTAGTGAAATGGGAAGATATTTTTCTTGAGTTGTGAAACCATAAACCCAGAAAGAAGCATTAGGAAACAGAATTATATGAGCATCTGCAAATTGATTTAGACAGTCATTTTTGTCCGGGGAGTGTTTCAAGACAGGGTTTCTCTGTGTAGCTTTGGAGCCTGTCCTGGAACTCTGTAGACCAGGCTGACCTTGAACTCATAGAGTTCCCCCACTTTGCCCCTCCCCACCCCCACCCAAGTGCTGAGATTAAAGGCAAGTGCCACCACCGCCCAACCAAATTGACAATTTTAAAAGAGCCATTATGTGCAGATTAAGAACCGTAGTAAGGAGGCCACTAGTTAGTTCCCAGCTGCTTAGCCCCCAAATAATCACACAGAAACTGTGTGACTGGTTTTTTTTGTCTATGTGGTTATCTTTTTTTAAATTTTATTGATTTTTACTGAGCTCTACATTTTTCTCTGATCCCCTCCCTGCCTCTCCCCTCCCATTAAACCCTCTCCCAAGGTCCAACACTCCCAATTTACTCAGGAGATCTTGTCTTTTTCTACTTCCCATGTAGATTAGATCTATGTATATCTCTCTTAGGGTCCTCATAGTTGTCTAGGTTCTCTGGGATTGTGATTTGTAGGCTGTTTCTTTGTTTATATTTAAAAACCACCTGTGAGTGAGTACATGTGATTCTTTCTGGGTCTGGGTTACCTCACTCAAAATGATGTTTTCTAGCTCCATCCATTTGCCTACAAAAATCAAGATGTCATTATTTTTTTCTGCTGTGTAGTGCTCCATTGTGCAATTGTACCACAATTTCCTTATCCATTCTTCTTTCTGTCAAGGGGCATTTAGGTTGTTTCCAGGTTGACAAACAATGCTGCTATGAACATAATTGAGCACATGTCCTTGTGGCACGATTGAGCATCCTTTGGATATATACCCAAAAGTGGTATTACTGGGTCTTGAGGAAAGTTGTTTCCTAATTTTCTGAGAAATCGCCACACTGACATCCAAAGGGGCTGTACCAGCTTGCATTCCCACCAGCAATGAAGAAGTGTTCCCTTTACCCTACAACCTCTCTAGCTTAAGTTTTCATCAGTGTTTTTGATCTTGGCCATTCTTACAGGTATAAGATGGAATCTCAGAGTTTAGAAACTGTATTCTTTAAATCACTGCTTGGCCCATTAGCCCTAGCTTCTTATTAGCTAACTTTTACATCTTAATTTAACCCATCTCCATTAATCTGTGCATCACCACGAGGTCATGGCCTACCAGCAAAGTTTCAGCATGTCTGTCTCTGGTGACAGCTCCATGGCTTCTGCCTGACTCCACCTCCCTTTTTCTAGCATTCAGTTTAGTTTTCCCCACCTAGCTCTGCTATAAGCCAAAAGCAGTTCCTTTATTAACCGATATTCACAGCATACAGAGGGGAATCCCACATCACTTCCCCTTTTCTGTTAAATGAAAAGGAAAGTTTTAAAATAGTAAAATAACATATAGCAAAGCATATTATCAAGCAAGAATTACAGTTACATTATTTATATCTGCTTTATCTTTTATAATAACTAAAGAAAACTATAACTACCCATTCTTCCACACCATCAAAGACTCCAGAAGGATATAAGATTACCTAAGTAAACAGGAAGTGCATTGTAAGCAACTTCCAAAACTCTAGAATTGACATAGAGACATCTTGCTGCCTGGACAGTTACCCAAAGTTCTTTGTACCATTTGGGGCATCCATCTTCAGCCTACAGGCCCATAGTATCCAGCAGACTTTTCCATGAAGCAGGAGATTTCAAAGACAATTCTACCTATATTGGTAGTTTGTCAGTCATTTTCTTCTGTGTCCTGCAGAATGTCTGGCAGACTCTTTCATGAAGCAGGAACCACGAAGGATCATCTCACCTTTAGGCAAGTTCAGCAGTCATTTCCCTGTGGGTCCTGCATGTCCAGTTCATCAAGCAGTCCAGGCAAGAGCAGTTTCTTGCTCAAATGGCTAACCAACTCCATAAGGAGCCTCTTCAATGCCCATCTTCCTCTTGAAGTAGACTGGTACTGCCAGGAACAGATGTGTCTCATTGTCAGGAAATGTCCTAAGTTCTTAAAACATTTTAAATGCCATATTCTGAAGGTCTTTGAAAGATTTGAAGTATACCTATCTAACTAAAATATATCTCTATATATCTAGAAAACCTAACATGACTACAAGCTTGATTATTAAAGATGACTCTCTATTAACCTATTTTTTAAATTATTCATTACATATTTAAATGAGCTGCACAAACACAATACCTTAATAAGAGGAAAAATATACATATAAAAAATTGACCTTAAATTTGTACCAGCAAACCAAGATCCATAGCAATGCAATCTCTAGAGCAAGGAACTAAAGAAAAACAGGAGGCAGCTAAGTGCAGGAGGAGTGAGAAGTGGAGCTCAGTTGGGAGAGGGCTCGACTCGCATGCAAAAAGCCCTGTGTTCGATCCCTGGCAGCCCATACACTAGCCATGCTATTGTACACCTGGAATCTCAGAACTTGCAGGTAGAAGCCAGAGGATAAGAAGTCCAGGACCATTCTCAGCTACATAGTGAGTTCAAGGCCACCTTGAAATACCTGAGACCCTGTCTCTAGAACATGGAGAGAGGGGGAGCCTGGGCATGTAGTTCAAGTGGTGAAGTGTTTGCCATGCAAGCATGAGAACCCAGTTTTAATCCCCAGATTCCAGGTAAAAGAGCTGGGTGTGGTAGCACCTGCTGTAAGCACTGCTAAGAGAGACAGGAGGATCCCTGGGTCTATTGTCTAGCCAGTCTAGCCTGTTTACTGATCTTCAGGACAAAAGAGAGACCCTGTTTCAGACAAGATTAATGGCCCCTTTAGAACAGCACCCAAGGTTGACCTTGGGCCTCCACGCTTCTGTTGTTGGTGGTGGAGCTGAAGCAGTGTAGTACTTACAAGGACAAGGACCTATCAATCCTTGGGCCTATGAAAATAGCCAGACCTGCAGGGATAGTGAGACAGGTGAATCCTGGGATTTGCTGACCACAGACAGCCTAGCTTAACTGCTAAGCTAAGCTCCGGGCCAGTGAGAGACCCTGTTCGGATGAGTGCACATAACACAAACACACACACACACACACACACACACACACACACACACACACACACGTACATATTCACACACACAGTAAATATGCAATATTGAGTGAAAGACTTAGAAGTTATTTATTATCATGAAACTATTAGAACCAAACTAAATATATTGTTTAGTCTTTCATATATTTGTGATCTTTTTTGTTTGTTTTGTTTTGAGACAGAGTTTCTCTGTGTAACAGCCCTAGCTCTCCTGGAAGTAGCTCTGTAGACCAGTCTGGCTTTGAACTCACAGAGATCTTTTTGCCTCTTGTCTCCCAAGTGCTGGGATTAAAGGTGTGCATCACTCCTGCCCAGCATTGTGATCCTGTTTTTAAAGTAAAGAAATATTTTTTCTTTAAAAATAAATAAATAAGGTCTCATATAGCTCAGATTGGTCTCTAATTCACTATGTAAATTTTGGTCTTCCTATTGGGAATTGTATGTCTGTGCTATCACACGTAAGATAATATTACATAAAATCCAGAATATGGTGTCTATATGGAAGGAAAACAAGGACTAGAGTTATGGCTCAGCTGATAAGAGTTCTGTTCTTGCAAAGGACCTGGGTTTGTTTTCCAGCACCTACATGGCAGCTTACAACCATCTCTAACTCCAGTTCCTAACATCTGATGCTCCTTTCTGGCCTCCTTGGAAACCAGAAACTAATGTGGTGCACATAACATGAATGCATGCAAGTAAAACACTTGCCCATTGCCGGGCGGTGGTGGCCCACGTCTTTAATCCCAGCACTTGGGAGGCAGAGGCAGGCGGATCTCTGTGAATTTGAGGCCAGCCTAGTCTACAAGAGCTAATTCCAGGACAGGCTCCAAAGCCACAGAGAAACCCTGTCTTGAAAAACCAAAAACAAAACAAAGACACTTGAGCAAAAATGAACATTTAAAAAGCAAAGGTTGAGTACTGCTCCTATTGCAGTTGGTTTTGAAAAGCAAAGACAGTTCGGAGGAGCGAGCGTGCATACATACATCCTTGTAAATTGTTGGTCTGTTTCTCCAGCTGAGCTATGGTTTCATAGATGATGGTTAATGCTTTGCAGAATTAAAATTGTACAGTGACGCAATTCTTTAAAAGCCTGCAGGGCTCATTTTAGAAGATGATTTCCCTTCATTATCTTTTCCCTGGATCTGGATGGATCATATTTTTTTTTCTTTTTGGTTTTTTTGAGATAGGGTTTTCTCTGTGTAGCCCTGGCTGTCCTGGAAGTCACTTTGTAGACCAGGCTGACCTCGAACCCACAGAGATCGACTTGTCTCTGCCTCCCGAGTGCTGGGGTTAAAGGCATGCACCACCACTCCTGGCAGCATTACATGTTCTTAACCTAGAGGTCTACCCGAGCAAAGAGTACACATTGAGGTGGTTTCTAGCAGTCACAGTGTCTCCCCAGGGTGACAGCAGAGGGAACCAAGTGAGGCTTCCATCATAGTGTCCGGGGGCGGGGTTAGCCCTCGCCACCACAGAACAGGAAACATGTGAGAGAGTCGGTTCTCCCTCTCTCAGAAGCTTTCCACTTATGAAGTGTTTCTGAGCTAAGTGCGGAAGCCTAGGGGAGAGGGAGGCCAGGCAGAGCTGGTTTGTGAGACTTCAGAGTATGAACTGAAAAGGCTGATTTTTAAAAGGTTCTCTTCAGATCAGGGACTGGACACTCATGTGTAGGATCTTTGGAAGGACCCTGCCTGAGTGCTGAAGTTGCAGAATGTTAAAGAAAACAGCTTGGGGGCTTCACCTAGGTGACCCGAGCATTGTGGAGGAGCAGACGGCAGATCAGCCACCTGGCCTTTGCGTGATCCTGGGCCAGTTCCTTGTGTGTATGAGGACACACGAGTGTCGGCTCTGCAGCGTGCTTAGGACAACGCCGTGTGGCATTTTGTAAGCACCTAACAGAAAACAGAAATTCCGTGAATGAAGTCATTACCTTGATGACACAACAGGGGCCTTGGACCTAACAAGTCAGTCTTCGTCTCGTAGCCACAACTGAGTGTGGCCGCAGTCTACGAGGAATGTAACTTCCACCCCAGATGTGCGTCTTGTTTGCTTTGAGTCACTCAGTGTAGAAAATCCAAGCTGTATAAACAGAGCACAATCCATAGTGGTTTGGGTTCCACGCCTTCGCCCTTCTCACAGCCACCTCGAAAATACATACAGTTATTGACAAATAGGTTCAAATGAGGAAAACAGTCCAATGTAGCTCATAGTTAGTGTATACAGGAGAAAAGGGTAATGCTTTTCGTGATGCTGGGGACAAAACTTAGTGCATGCCAGGGCAGTAACTCTACCAATACTAAACCGTTCAGAAGTCCAGATTGCATGTCTTACTGATGGCTTAATGTTTTCCTTTTATGTGATGACAGTGATGTATTTATGTATTAGTAAAGACCATGTATAAAACGGCACTTTGAAATACTTTGAAGTGTTTTTGTTAACTTCTATAAGTTGTGCTGTTTTAGAATAATTTCATTGCTTATGTACAATGGGTGATTGTGATGATGACTCAGTGGCCTTTATCTGATGGGCAGGTGTAACTCACGCTGAAGGTAAGGATGCTCTTACCAGATGCTGTTGTTTTTTAAATCACTCCAATCCTGCCACAGACTGACAGATAAGGCAAACTAATGGGGTTTTCTCTCCTAGCCAAAGCTGTAGTCGCAGTGGGTTCTCTGTGTCCTCTGGCTGAGTAGAATGGGATTGGGAGGAGTCAGAGGGATCTTAGCCAAGCTTCTTGCTCAATAACCAAACATTCCTGCTGTGCTGTCTTCATCAGCCTGGATCCCTTTCATGGTTAGTAAGGTTACCTGATTGGTGAAAAGATCGTAGTTTGTGACCAGTCTGAACTAGTTCAGTATTTGTCCATTAGCATGATTCCTGTTTGGGGGTTCACTTTCTGCAGCTCCACTGTAGTCTGAAAACATTAAGGTTAAAATTCCAGAACTCTGCAGTTTCATTACTTTTAAATTACACTCCATTCTAAAGAGCGTTATGAGATCTTACCTCTTTCTGCTCCTAGCTCAAAGCGTGGATCTCTTTGTCTGGTGTATTCACCCTGGAGGTGCTCCCCTCCTGTTATCAGGTCAGCTGCAGTTCTCATTGTGCTGTCATCTGACACTATGTCACAATGCCTCCATAATCCACCACAGCGATCCATGCTACCATCTCCTCTCATTGCAAGAAGAGACGGGAGTTCAGGAAATAAGGTGGGTGTATGTGTGTACACACACACACACTTGAGCATGTGGAGGCCCCAGGAAATGTTGTTCCATGGGACAGCTCCACCTTGGCTTTTGAGACAATCTCTCATTGGCCTGGAGTTCAGCCATTAGGCTAGGCTGGCTGCCCAGCAAGCCCCAGGAACGCACCTGTCTCTGCCTCGAGCCGTGCCCCCAGGCCCAACTGCTTTACTTTGTCCCTGGTGATTGAGTTCCGGTCTTCAACCTCCCTTGACAAGCCCCTTCCTGACTGAATCATCTCTACAGCACAGCAAGATTTTTTAAGGGCTGGAAACATAGTTGAGTTGGTCGAATGCTTTCCTAGCATTGCACAATGTTCTGGAATTGATCTTCAGAACAGTATAAACCACATGCAGCAGCAAAACCTGTCATTTTAGCACTTGGGAGGTATGAGCAGGGAGATCAACTGTTTCATCCTCAGCTATATAGGGAGTTCAAGGCCAGCCTGCACCACACAATTCCTGTCTCAAGGAAAAAGGAGGGAAAGGTTATTTTCAACAGTCCACATTCATTTAACCTTTACTGTGATATTTTAATAATTCTATTTTATAATTAGATATTGATTTCTTTGGTTTTGTTTGTTTGTTTGCTTGTTTTTCAAGACTAGGCTTCTCTGTATAGCCCTGGCTGTTCTGGAATTCCCTCTGTAGATGATGCTGGCCCTGAACTTGGGTATCCACCTGTCAATGCCTCCTGAGTACTATAATTAAAGGCATGTATGCCCAGCAGTTATTAATCTCTTCTTACTCTACCTAATTTACAAATTGAGCAGTCATATGTATGTACAGTATAAGAAAACAACTATCATTGGTTTCAGACATCTGGAGAACATGGAATGCACCCTGCAAATAGTGGGAGAGTCTATATTGGACCCTAGACAAACAAGAGCATCCAAAGTTATTATGTATTTGTTGTCTTGTGTTTTCAACTATGTCATTGACCTGGAGCCTTTTCTTCCCCCACTTTCCTCCTCACCCATCACTTTTTTGAGACAGAATCTCATGTGGCCTAGTCTGGGCTGGTGTCAAACTTGCTATATGGCTAAATATAAATTTGTTATATGAGCGCTAGAATTACAAGCATATGCCATTCCCCATGCCTGGCTGGATTGGGTTTCTTTTTGAGATAAGGTCTCTCTCTATATAGCCCTGGCTGTCTGGGTTAGACTTCTTTTCTTTTTAAAATAATTTATCTTTATTTTATGTGCATTGGCGTTTTGTCTGCGTGTATGAGGGTATCAGTTACAGACACTTGTGAGCTGCCTGTGGGCACTAGGAATTGAACCTGGGTCCTCAGGAAGAGCACTCAGTACTCTCAAACACTGAGCCACCTCTCCAGCCCTGGGTTAGATTTCTCGAAGAGATATTTTTCTCCTTTAAACTGAAACCCTTAAATGGGGGGGGACGTGTTTTTGGTCACTAAAATATTTTAAAAGTGTTGCTCTTGCCTCTTAGGTAGCTCAGAAAGCTACTTCCTGACTTTGTGTGGTCAGGGCATGATTAGTAACACAATTGAATTGCACACAGATTGACTGATTTCAGAATTTAATTGTGTGTCCAGTACATTCCAGGAAAGGGAGATTTTTAAACTATAACACGGTTTTAATCTCTCTTTAGAAACACACTTCATATTTATAGCAGACACTTAGTTAATATAGCAAAAGGAAAAGGAGCTGCCATTGATCAGGAAGGATTTTATTTTTTTTTAGCTTTAAGATTGTGTGTGTGTGTGTGTTTTACTGTCTTAAAAAGTAAGTCTTTTGTATTTTATAAAACCAAATTATAAATACCTAAGAATAAGATACCTTAGAAAACCTGTTTTAGCTATTCATAAAATGTCATCTTTTGCCAGGTGGTGGAGGCTCCTGTCTTTAACCCCAGCACTCAGGAGTCTGAGGCAGGCAGATCTATGTAAGTTCAGGGCCAGCCTGGTCTACAGAGTGAGTTCCAGGTCAGCCAGGGCTACACAGAGAAACCCTGTTTTGAGGGGAGGGGAAGAAAACAGTCACCTTTTTTGTAGTAAAGAATTTCAATAACAATGTACAAGGGGAGAAGTGAATCAAGCGCTTAGTAAATTATTCTGATTGCTTCTTATCACAGAGCGTTATCTAATATTGCCCTGCTTTCCTGCCCTTCTGCTCAAGAGAGTAGAGAATTGATGAGGATCTGTGCATTGTGTTAGGTCTGATCATAGTTTGACTAGCACAGTCTGGAAGTGGGCTGTGCACAATGAGAAGCAGCCTAATTGCTCTTCCTGCATCAGCAGCATCTATAAAGCATCCTGGGAATTGCTCGCCCAGCGCTCTCTCTGAGCAGCTGGTCACATGAGCCTGAATTTTCAGTTCAGTTCATTAGTCAGCCATTTTGGTCAACACCCTGCTTACTGCACACAGCCAATCCTGTTAGAACTCAGCATCCCGGCTCGTCTGAGCCGGTCCTGTAGTGATTTCTGCTGGTCAAATTTTTTTCAGATAGATTTAAAATATAGGTTGATTTTTTTGTATTCTTTCTTTTGTATTTTTTCTGCACAAAGAAGGAGGATTTTTTTATTTATTCATGCTAAGACCAATTTTTGAAAACCAGCTTTATAAGACAGCATTGGGTGTGTAGGATTTTAGCCTACAGATAGCCCTGCTGGAATAAAGGGAAAGGAAGCTAAAGGAGAGGGCGCTGGGAGAAGACGGACACCATCTAATTTTGCTAACTGTTAGGAATTGCCAGTAAAAAAAGATAGTGTAGAATTGTTTACTTTGAGCAGTTTGCTCTACAAGGAATTTTTTTTCCTTTTTTTTTTTCTCCAACGTCTCCTATTCCAATTTCTAAAAGCTTTGTTTTAAGAGCTTGGGATTTGGTTTTTGTTTTTTTTTGTTTTTTTTTTTGGTTCCGAGGTCTTATTTATTTGTGTGTGTGTTGTGTGTGTGTGTTGTGGTCCCAGCTGAGTCATCATGTCGGCCCTGACGCCTCCGACTGACATGCCAACCCCCACCACTGACAAGATCACACAGGCTGCCATGGAGACCATCTACCTTTGCAAATTCCGAGTGTCAATGGATGGAGAATGGCTCTGCCTGCGAGAGCTGGATGACATCTCCCTTACACCTGACCCAGAGCCTACCCATGAAGGTACGGTCAGACCCCAGCTGTTAGCACCGCTCAGCAGCGGCCTCATTGTCTCGGGCTGGGAGGGTCAGAGGAGGGGAGAAGCCCCTCTTGGCTTTTCTTATTACCTAGGGCTCAGCTTCCCTGCACCCCCACCCCGCCCCTGTCTCTGCTTACTGGGGAAAGGATTTTTTCCCTCCCCCCTGAGGTCTCCTTTCTGCACATGCTTGTGTTCTGTTATAGTTCTTTGTCTGAAAGCCCTTCAAAGGAACAGTTGAGGTGATTTAAACATAGGTTGCTAACAGACAGGGAAAGAGCTATCAGTTGTGTTCCTTCTTTAAAATACTATCGAGATTAGTGATTTCTAACAGTAAATTAAGAAAGCACAATTGTAGTTACAGGCTATAACAAATTCAGTGGAAAAGCCAGAGGAGTGTTCTGTCAACTGGATATTGTGAAACAGGCGATGGCACCCGGAAAACATGCGAGAAAGTTGCTCTTTTAAATAGTATTAAGTGGGGAAGCAGTTTTCAATTCAGTGCTTAGGGATGCGTCCTCTTAACAAAAGCCTCTCTTGACGAGGCTAAGCATTATTAGTAAGGCCGTTCCTATGGGGTTTTGTACATGTATATACACGTGTGTATATACATATGTGCATGTATATGTATACACAAACAGACTTATTTACTTATCTTTACAGTTGCAACTAATCTTGTAGGGTGTATTTTAGCTTATACTCCTTAATTTCCCTGATACCAAGCTGCTGCAAATATAATGGCTTCTTAGCTATGTTATTCTTCAAAAAACAAAAATGAAAACATTAGCATGAACAAGAAATCCTTTATGAACGCTGGCCTGGTACTTAGGCATATCTGCAGGACAGGTGCACTACACATAGCAAGTTGGAGTTAGGAAAAGTGATTCCACGCCTTTGACCTTGGGTTGCAATTTTATCCTGATTCAGATTACTCTACTGTGTGTGGTGAGGATTTCTTCTTTCCAGTCAGATTGAGCCTTGAGAAAGTTTTAGAGTTAAGATCGCAAAACAAAAGCTGTCACTTTGCATGTTTCTTCCTAACAATGTTTTAGTAGTTTTAAAGATGTTTGGCATCTGTTAAGTTGATTCTGTCAGTTGAACAGCTTCCTTTAGTTATGTTTCAGAATGTGCACAAGGGTTGGAGGCCATCAGCTAAAATTCTGTACAATGCTGGTCCTGTTTACACACCCTCCAATGTTTTACCAGTCTTTACTAAAGAAAAGTACCAAGAAATCTTTTAGCTAGTGCTCTTGACGCATTTGGTTTGAGAGTCCCCATTCATTTTGAAAGTCATACTATGAAATATTACCCTAATTATAAAACCTAGTTTCTCCGTTTCCTAAAGATACTTTTGAGTATATATTTGCCTCTGTGGTGAACACAACTCTGCTGTTCAGTTTGTTTAAACATTTGTAATAATGCTGTTTGAATTCTTCGTTGAGAAGTGTGTCGCTGCTGACAGCAGCTTTAGTAGTAAGGACAAAGAGTGAGAGGTGCAGACAGACTCTCGGGGCACACCCTGTGATCTAGGAAGACAGGCCCCTAGTCACTTAGAAAGGATGTGAAGTCTAATAAGATTCTAACAGTATATTGGAGGCATTTTGCCTTAAATTAAGTGAAAGAAACAATTATTTCACATGAATTTTTTTTAAGTATAAAGCCAAGGAAACATTTGAATTGTAATGTTCTAGAAAACCAGGAGGTACTCCGTGGGAGGTTTGTTTCTTTGCTCTACTGACTGTGTCTAAACAGCGATTTAGACCCAAGAAATGTCTGCTTTCCTTCTAAAACCCTTGACCACTATTCAGTTTAACTGTGTGGTCAGTGGCTGTATGAGTAACTGAGAAACTGGAACTCCTAATGCCTAGTCTGTCTCCTGGTTGATTTATACAGAAAAGATCTGACCACTCAAATCCCAGAGCCCCCTCGATTTCACAAAACAAAACGGACGAAATCATTCTCTCTGGAGATGACGTGGACTCCAAGTCTTGTTTTCTGAAACAGTTCCTGTCCCTCACTCTGAGGGCACCGTGTAGGAAGGCCATTCTGCCCACTGCAGTGCCTGGAGAATCAGCGCTTTGATTCCTTCGCTCCATGCTTGTTGGCATTCGAAATGACCCGTCTTTCTTGTGTGTCCTCTCCCCAAAACTAAAAGCTAATCTGGTCAGCGTAAAGTATTGAGTCTGCTGGAAAGGAGAGGGAGGGGCCAGGGAAGCTTCCCGACACAGGCCTGAGCTAGACCTTGATCAGCACGCGGCGGCTGTGGGGCAGGGCTCCTCCGTCTGTCCTGAGCTATCCCTGTGAAGGAAAAGCAGGTGGTCAGAAACCTGCAGCACTGTGTGGCATCGCAGGGCATGAGGTTGGAAAGATAACTCTCTGACATGGGGCACCTGGGCTTGATAACTGAGGGGCTTTATACCTAGGGATACTATGAATGAAGTTTCTTAATACAGAGTGAGCACACTTGCAGCAACATTGTGGGTAGATCAGGACGATAAATGCTCTCTAGGGACCCTAGCCATGACTAATAAAATGATCCAGGTGAGAGATAACAAATCCAGTCTGAAGTAGTGAACAGTGAACACAGAGGGAAGGAACAGCCGCCTGAGAAGTGGAAGTTTCTTGAGGAAAAGCAGCCAGCCGGGGCTGGAGATGAGAACGGCACAAGACCTCGGTGGCTGCCAAGCTTTTATCTTCAGGTCTCCTGCGTCCCTTTTCACCAGTAAAGATTGCAAAAGCAAGACAAGGCTTGCTCTCTGTGCTAATAGCCATGGCCAACAAAGGAGGCATTATCATGTCATCGTTTACCCTTCCAGCCAACCCCACAGAAACTCGGCTCAAGTTGACTCTACTAATCATTATCCTGTCATATAAACAATATACAGCTCCTTAAAGAGCTGAATTTAGTGATTTAGGATATGACTTGTTTTTCTTTTGTCTTGTCAACACCAGAGGAACAGTCTCACCTGTGTCAAACTGAGTTTCTGTGACTGTTGTGTTGTCTTGCTTTTGAGACAGGCTCTCCTACAGCCCAGACAGGCCTTGAACCCTTGATCCGATCCTCCTGCCTCCACTTCTCAAGAGCTTTGATTGCAGGTGTGTGCTGATTTAGAAACACAGCTGCCACTGAACTGAACTAGTGTTTGATTATTTTTTTTAGGTTTCTGGAAGCATAGTGGGAGTTTGAATAAAGGACTTGTAAAACTAGCATACCCCCCATGGCGTGGGTCTGAGCTGCCTGGGGCATGAGGGGGAGAGAGAAGGACAGACACAAGTGTAGAGGAGCTGGGCTCACGTCATGCGGCACCGACTACTGCAGCAATCGGAAACCTCAGTGTGTGTGTTGTGCTCAGTACTGAGGGAGGAGTCAGCTAGTCTCCAGGGTGTCCACGGGTGAGCAGTCTCAGGCAGTAAACATCCAGGAGGGAGCTGCACTCGCTGGTTCCTGCACACACTGGTCAATCATTTGTAAACACTTGCACGGACCAGACCAAGGCCTTTCCAATCCTGAGCTGGGCCCGTGTCAAACAACACACATGGACGGAGGGCTTCCTCAGCCCGCTCCATGAAGCATTGTGGGTACTCAGAGGCTGTGCTCTTGGTTTTCCCAAGAATGGAAGCAAAATGCTTTACACGTGTTTCTGGTCTGTTTCTGAGATGAAGTGATGTGCTTTGTGGGGTTTTGTTGTCCTTTGCATTTGGATTTCTTAGAGCCGCATTCTTTTTTTTTTTTTTTTTTTTTTTTTTTTTTTTTTTTTTTTTGGTTTTTCGAGACAGGGTTTCTCTGTGGTTTTGGAGCCTGTCCTGGAACTAGCTCTGTAGACCAGGCTGGTCTCGAACTCACAGAGATCCGCCTGCCTCTGCCTCCCGAGTGCTGGGATTAAAGGCGTGCGCCACCACCGCCCGGCTAGAGCCGCATTCTTGAAACAAGTTTGTGTACTTCCTCCAGAATCAGGAGAATAAGAAACAAGACTGTCTTCAGAGACTCTCGTAAACGTCAGGTGTGGGGACAGGGTAGGTATCGCCGTCATAGTACCAAGTGTTAGCAGCAACTTGTCTATGGTTGTGGCCCCATAGACACATGTGGGTAAAATCAGGTTACCCCATTGGTTGCCTAGCTGGCAGTGTATGTTTATAAATCTCTTGGTATCTTAAAGAGAATCTTTAAAGAATGAAGTCCTGAGCCTTTGTGTTTTATCTGTTATGGGATTAAATTGATTTTAAGTTAAAAGTATTCTATTTCAAGAGAGAAAATAATACGTTTAGTTTTATTACCTTTACTTCATAAATTGATGATTTTTGGATAGATTTGTGTAAATGAAATCTCTAAATCGTTCTTACACTAAATCTCCAGCTTCCTAAGCTCATGTCCCCTCTCCCCTTTTCTTCCATATCCCTACACTTCCTTATCTGTTGGAGATATTTCTAGGGTTTGTTGGCTAACAAGTTTTTTTTTCTTCAGTGTAGAGCTGGAGAGGGCTCAGAAGGTGAGGTGCTTGCCATGCAAGCTTAAGGACCTGGGTTCCTATGCCCAGACGTGTGGCTGCACAGACATGAAATCCCAGCCCTGGAGACAAACAGGAGAGAAGGTTCCATGGGGGGGTCTCTGGCCAGCCAGGCTTGCCTGACCAATGAGCTCCAGGTTCAGTGTGAGGCCAAAAGCTATTGAGAATGACACTAGATGTCAATATCTAGCCCATGCGCATGTGCCTGCATTTATGTGCATATATATACATGCATATACCGCATGCATAATGGCTACGCTTACACAGAGGTTTAGGGGCCAGGTGGGGCAGTACACATCAGAAATGGTAGCTGCTTGAGAGTTTGACGCAAGATGATAAAACCTAAATTAATCCTTGCTGCATTCCAGTTTCCTGGCTCAAAAATAGAAAATGGTAGGAAAGTAAACCTATTACCAGGAACTGTCCAGTTCTCCATTAACCCAATCCAGCATTAAGAAGAGATGCATGGGCCTGGAGAGATGGCTCAAAGGTTAAGAGCATTGACTGATCAGAGGTCCTGAGTTCAATTCCCAGCAACCACATGGTGGTTAACAGCCATCTATAATGAGATCTGGTGCCCTCTTCTGGTGTGTGGGCACACATGGAAACAGAATGTTGTATACATAATATATAAATAATTTTTTTTTAAAGAAGAGATGCATGGATGGTCTGTTAGCCGTATTAAACAAACAGAAAGCAACTCTAAGTTTGCATAACTCTACGTTAGAAGTTAATTTTTTTTGTTTTGTTTTTTTGAGATATGGTTTCTCTGTGTTGTCCTGGCTGTCCTTGAACCTCACTCTGTAGACAGACTGACCTTGAATTCACAGAGATCCACCTGCCTCTGCCTTCCTTCAGAGTGCTGGGATTAAAAGGTGTGCACCGCCACTACCCAGCTTTTTTTCTTAAGGCATGATTTTACTTTGTAGCCTGGGATAACCTGATACTCACTGTTGAGCCTAGGCTAGCCCCAACCTCTTGACCACTGGGATTGCACGGTTATTGACTTAAAATACTCTTCTCAAATACAGATAACAAAAAATAGTATGAAAGGATTATTTATTCACTTAGTTATTTTTTTAATCAGGGTCTCACTCTGTAGCCCTGGCTGGCTTAGGACATGCTGAGAAATGAGGCTCTGCTCCTTTAACTCAGGGTTGCTACAGTGCGTGATAACAGAACATGCCAAGGCTGACAGAGTAGAACCAGGGCTCCCTCCAGCAGCTGCTGCCTTGGACTTGCTAGCCAGATGTGCAGCATCTGTACTAGCAAGAAGAGAGAGGTTCGTAGGAAATACCACTGGGCAGCAGGCATAAGACTTCAGACTAGGAGTGTGATTTTCTCTGTTGGTTTATTAGTTTTGTGCATCCCTCGAGGCAGAGTTTTGTCCTTGGGGCAGAACGTCGCCTGCTTGCCAAGACCTCCAAGACCAAGACCAAGATCAGAGTGAAGGTTACAGTGAACCTGTGAAGCAAGTGTGAGCTGCTGGTTTGTCAAAGGGCAGTCCTTGTTTCTTAGAAACCGCAATGTGGGTTCAAACCCAGACAGCACTTACCACTGGCGAGATTTCCCAAAGGATAGTACAGGGGTTGGTTTGGAATATGGTGTTTGTATATTCCCACTGGGTTGATCGTCTCAAGGTGAGAGTGTAGGGTTTGCCATCTAGAAACTGGTAGATGCTGATGCCAAGATCTCCCTGTTGACATGAAGTATTTCTACCCATTCATGTGTACAAGCATAGCCAGGGATTCACATATGTTTGAATAAAAAAAAGAGTACATATCCCAGTGTGTATTTTACAGGAGAAGCACAAGGAGGTCAGAAGAAGGCACCAGACCCTCCAGAACTGGAGTTATGGGTGGTTGTGAGCGTACGGGTGCTGGAAACCAAAGCTTGGTCCTCTGCAAGAACAGTCGGTGCTTAGAACCCCTAAGCCATCCCTTCAGCCCCATTAATCTTATGAGAAAAGATTACTAAAATATCTTTCCTCTGCTTGTTTCTGATGTTTGAAAACTATTTAGCTCATGTCCACTTTACCTACCATGTTAGAATGTGGTTTCATATAAAGTTGTTACTGCTTGTGGATGATGGCATTCAGTAATGATGGAAGTATGGGAAGAAGCGGGCTCTGCCAGGAGCGTGGGTTGCAAAGCCATGTTTGTTTGTTTGTGTTTTTGTTTTTTCGAGATAGAGTTTCTTTGTGTGGCTTTGGAACCTGCCCTGGAACTCACTCTGTAGACCAGGCTGGCCTCAAACTCACAGAGATCTACCTGCCTCTGCCTCCTAAGTGCTAGAATTGAAGGCGTGTACTACCATCGCCCAGCGTAAAAGCCTTTTTAATGAATTATTTGTTAATATTTTTGTGTGTATGCATGAGCACACACATTCATGATGCCGGGTGTGGTGTGCATGACACAGCTCACATGTGGAAGTCAGAGGACAGCTGTGGAGTCACTTTTCTCTTACTTTTTGTGGGTTCTGGTATTCACCTCTACAGATCTCCAGGCTTGCTAAGCAAATGCCTTTACCCACTGAGAAGTCTTGCCAGCCCAGGGACGGCGCTTTTGGAAATTACTTTATCAATTTAAATTAAAGGTCTTGAGAAAATAGTTCCAGCAACCATATCAGACATCTACCTTAAGAAAATAACAATACAAGCACAGAATATTTTTTTAGAGTTTATTTATGTGGCTGGGCAGTGGTGGTGCACACCTTTAATCCCAGCACTCAGGAGACAGAAGCAAGCAGATCTCTGTGAGTTCGAGTTCAGTCTACAAGAGCTAGTTCCAGGACAGGCTCCAAAACTACAGCAAACCCTGTCTCAAAAAAAATTATGTATTTATGTGTATGTATGTGAACCTGAGTGATATCCTGCACTATGTGTGTCCAGGAACCCATGGAGGGCAAAAGAGACTGTCAGATCTCTGGGAACTTGAGTGTCAGGCAGCTGTAAGAGGCCATGCTATTGCTGGTAACCAGACATGGGCCCTCTGCACGAGCAGTAAGTACTCATAACTGATTAGCCATCTTTACAGCCTACAGGTAAAGAATTTTCATCATGTGTATGTTAAAATATTCTGGCTTGTGGTGGTAGCAGAACGTCAAAAAGCACTTAATATAGCCTAAGAGAAAAACAATGCAAATGTGTAAAACATCTACATAACACTAAATACTGATGTGGAAGAATATTTAGTAGGCTAATGCTCAGAATATAATTTCCACCACACTTTTTCATAATTCATCACAATTATTCTATTATAGTATATAGCCTAGTGTATTATTGTAATTCTCCTTTTGCTATACTTGGTTTATAAATTAAACTTTATTGTAGTTGTATTTGTATACAAACACAAAACTGCAGAGTATTTAGAGGGAAAACATAATAGAGTGTGTTGGTTGCAGATTTAAGCATGGAAAAGAGGGGCCATTGTACACAAAGCATTCTCCCTCCCAAAGGTCAGAATGCAAACTCTTTGTAAGGCTTTAAGGAACATTCTGGAGAGTAGACCCATTCTAGGCCTAAGTTAGATTCATTTCCTGTGTTTCCATTTCCAGAGGTGGCACCCTAAAGCAACAGAGCTTTATTCTGTCACAGTTATGGGTACCAGATGTCAGAAACCTTTGTTTTAATCTAAGATTAAAGCTGCACTTTCCAAGAGATTTGGGAGAGTCTGTCCTTGCTGCTTCCGGTACTTGATGGCCGGCAGCATCCCATGGTTTATGGGTTCAACACTTGAATCTGCCTTCACGTTCGCTTGCTTCTGTTCCCTTGTCGTGCCTTCTGTTACAAGGACATATATGATTGCATTTCCAAGGTATTCACAGAGTCTGTCATTCAGTTACATCTGTAGAAACTACTTCCAAATCAAATACCATTTATAAGTTCCAGGGACTGGGACATGAATATCTTTTGGGGCCTTTTGTTTTAACTCATCACAAAGTATCCGTGAGCATTAAAATCTTAAAATAATACAAAGTATGGTTTTTCTGATAAAATGCTTAAATTTATAATCACTGGATAAATATGAAAAATTACACCTTTGGAAACTAAAATACAGACTTCTAACTATTCATAAATCAAGTCACAATAAAAAGTACCTCAAGCTGAATGAACATGGAGGCTCAACATTTCAGAACTTACAGGAAGCAGTAAACAACACTTAAGGAGAAATTTATAGATTTAAACTCTTGTATTTGCAAAGAATAAAGTTCTAAATATTTTTTACTTAAGCATTCTCAAAAGATAGCAAGAAAATTGGGTGTAGTGGCACACCTGTGACTCCAGGAATATGATTTTGCAGGAGCGTATGTATGTGCTGTAGCCCCTTGTGTGCTGTAGACAGCTAGGTGTCACAGCCACTGTGTACTCTAGCCATGCATGTGCAATAGCCAGTGTGTGTCATAGACACCTATGTGCCATGACCACAACTTTCAATACAAAATACACATAAACATGCAAAAGAAAATATAAAAATTATCTCTAGATAGTGAAATTGCAAGTGATTTCTATATTCCTACTTCTTTACACCTTCAACGTAGTCAGCAAAGAGTGTCATCCAGAAATCACCTTTTTAAAAGGCCTTTTAATTTTTTATATATACATATGTGGGGGCTTATGGTTGGAGATACAGATAGCTGTCAACCGCCTTTTATGGGGCCTGGGAACAGAACCCAGTTCCTCTGCAAGAGCAATACCTGCTCTGAACTCCAAGCCTCTTTCTAACCGGGGAAATGACTCCCCACACACAACACTTAGGAAGATTTGCACTTGTTCATCTGTTAGTCTCATATGTACCCCAGTACTTACTGTGAGGGGAGTTTCATGTGAACGTGAACAGACTGTAGCCCAAAGCAGAAGCATCACTTTGGATTCCTTTTCCAATATATTGTTTAATTTTTATTTTATGTGTGTGGGTATTTTGTTTGTGCACCCGAGAGGCCAGAAGAGGACATTGGACCCCTTAGACCTAGAATTCTGGATAGTTATGAGCCACTACGTGAGTGCTGGGAATAAACCTGGGTCCTCTTAACCACCGAGTCATCTCTCCACCCTTGAATTTGCAGTATTTATTTTTCACATTTCTGTTAAAAGTCACAGTGTTATGCTTGTGGACTGCCATGCCCATGAGCATGTCAGTGTCATCTGCATGCCAACTGCACAGTGACCCCGGTGTCTAGACTTAGATGTATCAGCACAGTGTTCCTTTTATTCCCGTAGCATCCTGAGTAGCTCAGGCCAGGCTCGAAGTTGCTGTGTAGCCCCCAGCTCTTCATCCCAAATGCCTGGGTTACAGAAGGAGGCCTCTGTCTGGGGCTTACTGCTTTCCTGAGTGTTCGGAACATAAATCCTGGGGGCTGGAAGATGGCTCAGTGGATGAGGTGAGCCTGAAGACCTGAGATCATGTTTTCAGTGCTCATGTTCAGTCTGAGTGCAGTGGCGCAATGATAGGCTCCTAACCCCAGGGCTGGCAGAGCCAAGACAGGAAGATGGACGCCTGCAGTTCTCTGGGCTGTATAAGAGTCAGTGTCTCAAAAAAGAAGGTAGAAAGCAATAGAGGACATCATTGTGCATCCTACACACACACACACACACACACACACACACACACTCATGCTCGCATGTAAGCCCACGCGTATGTGCACACACATGTATTCAGACACACACACTCCTTTTGCAATCAGCCCTTGGGAGACTTAGCACATTTCTTGCCAGTGGCCGTTAGTGATAGATTTATATTGTCGGTTCTCAGAGTCATGATTATGTGTGCACAAGGCAGTCTTTGTGAACGGCGTGCAAGGCCAGGGGCAAAGTACTCTGGACAAGGTTCATGTTTTCCAGTTGCTCTGCTGGGAGAGCGGTGTGTCGGGCCACCCTCCTGGGTAAGTTTTCCCCTCCTAGCCTCTGGGTTCTGTAAATTCCTAAGTCTAAGTAAGAAATATTAGTAGATTTTAATTGTGTTACAGTCCTCCAGTCACCGGCCAGGATCGCTGAAGGAGCGCTGTAACAAGCAGCGCTGCTGTGGGGGATGACCCCTATTGTCCCGCTCAGAACGCCTTCCTACTCATCCCCACGTACTCCTGCACAGCTCTCTGCACAGCTCTCTGCGGCTGTGGTTCTTTGCAGAGCCTTCCCGTTGTACTCTCCGTTGACAGAGCTGCTTTGTTAATCTTTAAGTGTTTAGTTTTTAACCCTTAAAAAAATAGACTGCTTGGGTTGTTTGTTTTTGTTTAACTGATTGTTTTGTTTTGCGCCAGTATCTGGCCATATGCCCCCAGGCTGGTCTTGCCTCCACCTACCGAGTGCCAGAGATTATAGGTGTGTTTGTGTACCCCAACACCTGCTTCCCTTCTGTCTTTAAAGTATATATGTATTTCTTTTGTGTGCATGTGTGTGTGTGTCTATGTGAGCATATGTAATGTGTCTGGGCATGAACAGAAGACAGAGAGAACATCAGCTTCCTTGGAGAAGGAATTAGAGACATTTGAGGGGGTGGAGCATCAGGCTTGTTACATGGATGTTGGGATCTGAACTCTGGTCTTCAATGCTCTTAACCACGGGGGGGGGGCATCTCACTCGCCCCACCCCCACTCCCCACCCTTCGTGCCTTTGTAATGAATGAAGAGCTCACACAAACTCTTCTTGGATTGTCAGCTTCTGCATCACAGAAGTCATTCTCTCTAACCTCCGAAATATAAATCATTTTCAGATTTTTTTTCTAGCTGCGATAGCACTTACATGAAATTCAGTTCTATCCAAATTGCCAGAGTCCCAAGCCTGGGGATCAAGTTCTGGCTGGGGAAGGGGCAAATGCTGTGCGTGCCCACCGTGCCCTCTGCTTTTCAGTTGCATTTCTTTCTTCCTCTCTTTCTTTTTCATAGGGTGGGGCTGTTTTGTGGTACTGAGAAATCAAACCAAGGCTCCCATGCACGCATCAGCTGGCACTCGGCCACTGAGCTGCGTCTCGAGCAGAGAGCTTTTCTACTGTGGTTTCTTTTGCCCCTGCCAGTTGCTATGGGTATCAGAAAGTGTTGGGAATCTCTCTGTTGCCCGGGATTAACTTTGAGTCTCGTGTCCTCCTGTCTCAGCATTTTGAGTAGCTTTCACGGGAGTAATACTTTATATTTTTTTGTTGTTTGTGTGTGTTTGTGTGGAGTGTGTGTGTGTGTGTGAAGTGTATGTATGTACACAATATGCAGGTGTGTCTGTGTGTGTAGAAGATATATGTACACAGTATGTGTAGGCGTGTCTTGTCTGTGTGGAGCATGTATGTACAC
>NC_022027.1:41900301-41902155 GCF_000317375.1 Microtus ochrogaster
GTATGTGTAGGCGTGTCTTGTCTGTGTAGAGCATGTATGTACATAGTATGTGTAGGCGTGTCTTGTCTGTGTGGAGCATGTATTACACAGTATGTGTAGGCGTGTCTTGTCTGTGTGGAGCATGTATGTACACAGTATGTGTAGGTCTGTGCATACACATAAAGAGGCAGAGGCTGACCTCAAGTGTCGTCCACTATCATCTCCCCACTTTACTGTTGAGAGACAAGAGAACCTGGTGCTCACTGATGGGCCCAGAACTGGAGTTACAGACATGGATGACCTTGGGTTTTGGGGTTTACACTGAGATCCTCACACTTGCACCCTAGGTATTTTGCCCAATTACCATCTCAACCCCCAGTTTTTGTTGGTTACTGTTCTAGAGAAGAAGTAAGATTTTTTGAGCTAGAACCATTTATGTAGATAAATGAAACTGTTCCTAAGCAATTGTTTGCTTTTCACTATACTTAAATATCCTAGAAATACAAGTTTCTGTGTCAATATGTTCAAAAGAATGGAATTTTTAAAAATGAAATGTTTAGTGTTGTTATACATGTATAGTTTCATTGAAACATTATTTTTCTAGTTAAAGTCACAATACACAAAAAATATAAAATAAAAAGTAATGCATTTTACTTAAAGTCCTATCTGGATGCTCTTTCTGAACATGCTTTCTTTGTGTTTACATCCATAGTCAGTGTTCTACATCTGTGACTATAGCTTGCATTACCTGTGTGATTTCCTGCAGTCTTAGCCCTGGGATTCCAGCTGCTCAGAAGGCTGAAGCAGGAGGATCAAAGGTTCAAGGCCTGTGTAGGGTGCAGAATGACTCTGAAGCCGACCTTGGCAATGTAATGAGCTCCTGTCTCAGAATCTAAAAGTACAGGATTTTAAGTGGGCTGCAGCCAGACATAAAGCTCTTGCCCAGCACGTGCAGGCTGGGCTTTGTCCCCAGAGTGGCTAATGGCAGTGACGGTCAACCCGACCCCTCTTTTAGTATCTCTAGCCAGAGTTCCTTTGGCCATTGCTGTGCAGCAGACAATTGAGTTCTCAGTTTTCTAATGGAGTTTGGGTGTCTGTTGCTACCCCTTGGATATTTTGCCAGTTTTCATTTTAGAAATAAAATATCTGAGACATCCAGTAATGCTTGAGTCTTTAAAAATACATTGTCAGGGTGCTCTAAACATTTAAATCTTTATTTTGAACTGAGCAACACTGAGCAGGTTGAGGCAGGAGGATCACAATTTACAGGCCCTGAAACTAGAGATAGAGAGAGAGTAACAGTCTTAAATAATCCATACTACCCTCAAACTCACTGTGTAATGGGGCATATCTTTACATCATACACATATTAATAAATAATAACTGATTTTGAAGTATTTTAAGTAAGCTAAGTGTTTGAAAGAGTAGTGGCCACGTGTTTGCTCGCAGTCACATGGCACCACACAGGCCATGAGAACACTAGGTTTCCTTCTGGGTCAGATGGGAATCGAAACTCTTTAGACAGCGCTGTTTCAGAAGCTCCTGACCATGCTTTAACACTTTGATAAGATCTGGTGCAGTTCTGAATCTGTAGCAAATTCTTGTTTTGTTTTCTTTTTTTGAGACCTATGTAGTTGGGAACTTGATCTGTAACCGGGCTGGTCTCGAACTCGGAGATTTGCCAGCCTTTGCCTCCAGTGCCAGGATTAGAGTGTGTCACCACACCTGGTCTATAGCAGAGTCTTAAAGTGCACCTATCTATGTGTTAGGTAGTGGTCATTTCAGATTGCTTTCTGTTGCTGCAAAAATACAACTACAGATGGGAGGTGGTTGTGGTGTACAGCTTTAATCCCAGTGCCTGGAAGGCAGAGGCAA
>NC_022027.1:41902431-41906360 GCF_000317375.1 Microtus ochrogaster
CCCTGTCCCCAAAACAAAGCAAAACAAAAATATTTTATAAGACTTAGAGTTTGAATTATAAAAGAATAGCATGTCTGTTCTTGGGGAGGGGTGCGTGCTAGTCACACCCCAACTCACATCTGTTCTGCAGTAAATTCCCGAGATGCCGAGGAAAGAGAAGTGACAGTGAAGCAGCTCTTGAGCTCAGAGAGAGACGACGCGTCTTGGTGGGTTGTGTTACTCAGATACTTTTGAAAAAGAAAACAGACCTGAGCATGATACTGTATTTCTGAAATTCCACCCCATAATCCCAGCACTCAGAAAAATGAGGCAGAAAGATTGCTCTGAGCTCTTCCAGGCCAGCCTGGGATGAACCCTGGAGTGAGACCCTGTAGAGATGGTAGGGGAGGCGGCAGAAACTGCTCTACACAGGACACACAGGAGACGTCACAGAGACCCCTGGTGGACACTACACTTTGCAGACTCTCCACAGAAGTCTTGGAGGAGCTTTGTTTTACTAAGCAGAGGATTTGTTTTATTAGGTGACCAGTAACATTTTAGTGAATAAAAGGTAAGGCGGGATGTCCATCTTGTTTGCTGGCAAGAGACCATGGTGAATCTGCAGCCCAGTAATGTGAACGGGTGGCCGAAAGTGCATTTGTATGAGCCGTGAGCTTCCGTGAGCTTCCGTGAGCTTCCGTTGTGTACAGTGGTAGCACGTAATGTAGTCGAGGGCTTAGAACGAGAAGAGCACACACACTCAGCCACATCTCCACAGAAGATGTTTAAATACCAGCGTACCATGAAGTCATAGGAGTGGCGTTGGAAGTCTACTTTTCCTGTGGGAGACACTTTCTAAGGGATATTTGCATACACGAAGCCACCGTTTTTGAAAAGTCTCAAGTTTTGATTGTAAAGGTGGCTCAGGAATGAAGAACACTCTGCTCTTCCAGAGAAGCTGAGTTTGGTTCCCAGCAACCACATCTGGCCAGTTGAGCTACAGCTACCTGTAACTCCAGCTCCAGGGACTCTGGCACCCTTTTCAGGCTTCGTGGGTATCAGCACATGTGCAACAGACACACATAAAAAAATCTTTAGAAAGAAGAAAGAAAACAAACTCCTGGAAACCTGAAATATAACTGTTCTTAACTCATTTGGTAAAAGTGCAGGCTTTGCATTTGCTTGAGGTTGTTTTAGATTTCACTATTTAATCTGAACATCCATTCATGCCATGCAGAAACATTAATATTTGTGGTTGTGGGGTGCTTTCCATACTTCCCAGTTCTGCACAATGAAGGCCACATGACTTTAGTGACATTTAGGTGGTTTGTTTTATGTGTGCACAGAATGACAACTTTTGTCTTTGTTCTGTGGCAAGAGTTAGAAATCATGCTTAGATTTTTTTATTATTATTTTAAGAAAAGTCGATCATTTTCATCATGATAGTTATTTGTCCTGAGTCTGAAGAAGAATGTCCACATGCTCTCAGCTTTGCTGAAGTGTTCCACGTAAGTGCCGACTGGTGTGGCTGCAGCACACGCTCAGATTTCAGAGTCTGATTGAGCTCTCAACAGAAGAACATCTGTGTTGCTTGTGTGAAGTAAGCGCACTTGTTTCTGTCCACTGGGAACCTTGAGGTAACTGACCGTAGCTTGGAGCATTCAGTGGTGCGATAATACCTCCGCCTCCATGCTCGCAATCCCAGCCCCTCTCCCTGCTAATCTCTGTTAAATGACAGAATCCCAGGCCGCCTCCCTCTCAGTTACCCCTTGGGGAATCTTATTTTTAAAAGCACTTTCCTTTCTTGCCTGCATGACATTTTATCTTTCTTTTCCTTTCTTTTTGCCGTTTGCAAAGACTCTTGGGAGGATTTGACTGATTTGGTGGAACAAGTGCGTGATGATACAGAAGGTGCGTGCCTCACCAGCGTCTCTCAGCTTTCTTTTGCCGTTGCCTTTCCGTTTGCTCCTTTTCTTTTTGTTTATCTTCTAACCACCTTTTAATTGTCCTCCATAAGAAGGAGTGTCCGATTTCGGTTTTATGTACCATGGCGATAACTGAGAAGTCCCTGTGCTTCTTTCAAGTAGTACAGCGCTCTGTGTATTTACAGTTTTCCTTAGGGTTTTTGTCAAAACATTTAACAGGGGCATTAAATTACATCAAACTTTCCTGTGACTTGTTTTAAAATTTGCTTTTATATTTGTGAATTTCACAGCAGTCAAAAGTAACAGCAATTTCTGAAAAGTATTAAAAGTCCAGCCCAATTTTCAGAGTATTGGATCTCTGGTATCTTTGTTTTGGTGGTCTGCATCGAGATGATACAAATCATACATCACTGCCTCTTGAATCGCTCATTTTTTTCTCAATGTCAGCTTTATTGAGATGTAATTCTCACACCGGGTAAAGACTACCATTTTACTGTGTACAGAGTGATCATTAATGCATTCACAAAGCTGCGTGTTTCCATCACCACCATCCTGCTCCATAATGTCATCTCCTGAAACAGCAACCCATGTCCCCGTTATCAACCGTTCCCTGTTTCTCCTACCTCCCTGTCCATGCCAATGCCCAGTCTCCTTCTCGTCTTTGTAGATCACCTGTTCTGGACATCCCATAGAAACACTGTCATGAAATCCATGTCTTTTTGTTTGTGACTTCTCTCAGCATATTTTCAGGGTTGTCCCTATTATGTGCAGAAAACATGCTGCTGTGTGGACACACCATATTTTTCCAGCCATCATGTTTTTAGATATTTGACATGTTTGTAGTTAATTGTAAGGAATGTTTATGTGAAAACACACAATGGGTTCATAATGTTTCATACTGAGAAAATATCTTGAGGTGGAATAAAATGGTATTTCAATAATTTTATTTTTTTATTTTATATGTATTGGTGTTTTACCTAGAAATGTCTTTGCACCACAGGTGTACACACGAGGTCCCGAAGAGGGCATCATGAGACAGCTGTAAGCCACCATGTGGGTACTAGGACTCTAACCCAGGGCCTCTGGAAGAACAGTCAGGGCTCTTAACCAATGAGCGTGTCTAAAGCATCTGCACCATTTTACATACAATCTGCAGCACATAAGGTTGTAGCTTCGTTAGATCCTTAACTAATACTTTCTAGTTTCCTTTTTTAAAAAAACTTATTATGTGTGTGTTTCTATGTGGGAGTGTTTTGTCTGCATGTATATATGTGTACCATGTATGCACCGTGTGTGTGTGTGTGTGTCTGTATCTCTGTGTGTGTGTCTGTGTGTGCATGTCTGTGTGTCTGGGTACACTCACAAGTGCAGAGGTGTCAGATTCCCTGGAGCTGGAGTTGCAGGTGGTTGTGGGGTGCTTGTTGTGGGTGCTGGGAATCAAACTTGGGCCTTCTGCACATTTAACCACTGAGACATTTCTCCAGCTCCTTTCTTCTTCAGGATTTATTTAGACTCATCTGGGTCTTTTGCATTCCTATAGGTATTTTAGGATAAGCTTGCCAATTCCTGTAAATAAGATAGCTGGGATTTTGATAGGGATTGCTTTGAATCTGTATTAACTCAGAGTATTGCTATCTTAGCATAATTAAGTCTTGAAATCCATTGACGTTAGATTTCTGTTTATTTTGATGCTTTAAATTTTCATTTCCAGCCAGGCAGTGATGGCACATGCCTTTAATTCCAGCACTCGGAAGGTACAGATAGGTGGATCTCTGTGAGTTTGAGGCCAGCCTGGTCTGCGGAGCAAGTTCCAGGACTGGCTCCAAAGCTGCAGAGAGAAACCCTGTCTCAACAAAAAAAGGAAAAAAATCCATTTCCACATTTTGTTTTCAGTGCACAAAGCTTGTAACATCTTTTGTCAATTTATTTGTAAGTATTTTCTTTTTGATCCCATGCAAGTGAAGTCATTTTTGAGCTTTTTGCTACTGATTTGGTCCTTTCTCATCTACAAGTTGATTTTTTTTT
>NC_022027.1:41907562-41937168 GCF_000317375.1 Microtus ochrogaster
CTGAAAGCTATATGCAGTATGCTTTTTTTATGTATACTTTTCAGAGAAAACATTCAGTTTGTTATTAGGCAGGATTCAAGATTAGCTAATAAGCGATAACAATTATAATAATATTGTGTAGTAGTTTGATTGGATATGACCACAGATACTTTATGGTGCAGAAGCATCTTTTTCCCTGGTAGAACTGAGAATGCTCATTTTCTCAGTGAACAGAAACACTGTACAACAGACTGTCTCTTTGGCATATCTAAATTTCCAGCATCACTACTCTTGCATTTTCAAGCCGTTATTAAATAATGGCCATTAATGAATAATAGACACACTGTGATACTGTAACTAAGGCGGCTTCTGGGTGACTGACAGGCATATGGATAGCTTATATGGCATAGAGATGACTGGACAGAGAGGTGATTCATTTTCCACTGTGGACAAGAAAGGAATACATTTCCATTACACTGCATAGAAAGGCATGCAATTTAAAACTTATTAGTTATTTCTGGAATTTTCCATTTAATATTTTTAGATCATGGTGACTTGTAGAAAGCAATATGCCAGAGAAGAGACTGCTATCCAATTAAGTCTTGTATTGATCTTGTATCCTGTAGCCTTGCCAAATACACTGATTAGCTAATACTTTCTGTTTGCTTATGGAATCTTTAAGTCTATAATAACATAATCTCCAAAACTATGATTTTACCCTTCTTCTCATCTAGATGCCTTCTGTTTTTCCTAATTGCCCTGACTAAACTCTTCTCTAGGGTGTTTTTAGAACTGGTGAGAATGACCGTGTGTATCCTGTTGCTGACCTCCAGCAAAGTCTTTTACCTTTAGATATTATTGTAGTAGATAGTTTTTCCTAGTTGCATTTCACCAGGTTAAAGAAATTCCCTTCTCAGTTGGTCAGTGGTGGCCCACACCTTTAATCTCAGCACCGGGGAGGCAGAGGCAGGTAGATTTCAGTCAGTCTACAAAGCAAGTTCCAGGACAGTCAGAGCTGTTATACACAGAAACCACATCTCAAAAAAACCAAAAACACACAAAAAGGAAATTCTTTTCTTTTCCTAGTTTGTTACATATAAGTGATATGTCAGCCTAATTTTTTTCTACATCTATTTCTATTGAAATCACAGCCTTTATTAACTTGGCGTATTGCCTTGCTTGACTTATGTATGCTGAATCCGTGCAAACCTTCCATTCTGGCCTCGGTCCTGCTTGGTTGTGTTATGATCTTCTGTGTATGTTGCCAGTGTTTTGTTGAGGCTTTTTATATCTGCATTTGTGAGGAATATTACAGTGCAGGTCCCT
This sequence comes from Microtus ochrogaster, assembly GCF_000317375.1. NCBI lineage: Eukaryota > Metazoa > Chordata > Mammalia > Rodentia > Cricetidae > Microtus > Microtus ochrogaster. The sequence goes on from NC_022027.1 coordinate 41,908,868, forward strand.
CTTTTCTCTTTCTGTCGTATGGAAATATTTTCTGGAGCACTTTGCAAACAATTGCTATTAATTCTAAATGATTAACTTCAACAGTGAGGTCATTCGCTTCTGGTTTTCTGTCTGGGATTTAGGTTTTGCTTTATTACCAATTCAGTATCTTTTCTTGTTACTTATTTGCTCATGTTCTCTGCTTCTTGTCAGTTTTAATTGATTTGTGTATTTCTAGGAAATCACCCACGTTTTTCATTTACAGTTTCACTAGTTGCTAGGCAGTGGTGGTGCACACCTTTAATCCCAATACTCGGGAGGCAGAAGCAGGTGAATTTGTGTGAGTTCAAGGCCAGCCTGGTTTACAGAGCAAATTCTAGGACAGCCAAGGACACAGAGAAACCCTGTCTCGAAAAACAATTTTAAAAAAATCCGCTTATTTCTGTAAGGTCAGTGAGCCCAGTGTCTTGTCTTTCTTTTCTTTGGTTTTAGTGATTCAACTTTTGTGGGTAAATGTTTGCTAATGTTTTCTTCCTATTGTTGCTGTAGGGAAAGAAGGGATTGTTGGGATTACAGTGTGAGAAGGGATAGAGCTCGTCAGGGCAGGGAAGGATGACAGCTAGGGTGGGAGGCCGTGGTCACATTACACGTGGAGTCATGAAGCCTATTGTTGAGTCAGGACGTTGCCGGGCAGCCCGGCTGACCTCAGATCACGACCCTCTTGCTTCAGTCTCCTGGCTGCTAGGATTACAGGCATGGGTCAGTATTTCTGGTTTCAATATTGCTGATCTTTATCAAAGATTCAGCTTTGAGTTTTGTTGATGTTTCTTAAGTTTTGGGTTTTGTTAGTTTGTTCTCCCCCCCCACACACACACTATTTAGTTATTTCTTTTCCTTTTAATTTCATTCTTTCTGCTCCTGGTGAGATACATCATATATTATTAAATTATATATTATATTATACTACGTTATTTGCCTTTGTGAAATCGTGAAGTTTTGACATACTAGAGACAAGAATCTTCTAAGTTAGTGTTTCACTTCATGGTAAATTACAGACAAGATTCACTAGCCCCACTGCGCCTGAGCGCTAACCCCCATGGCTTTCCTGTGTTCTGATACTGATGCTCCAGGACCACGGAGTTCATGGTACTTGGTGTCAGAGGAATTTGGGGAGGGGGGAGCATGTCTGTTTCTCTACATCCCGTGGAGAACCCGTGTGCCAGTGTGTCGTGAGGATGGTTGATATGAATGCGTGTTGTTTTCACAGCAAAACTAGACCTGCGCTTTCTCTCTCTCTCTCTCTCTCTCTCTCTCTCTCTCTCTCTCTCTCTCTCTCTCTCTCTCTCTCTCTCTCTCATTGTTACTTAACTTCAGGGGAATTTGAGCCTCAAAATGACAAAATTCCATGCATAAAGTCAAATGTTAGTTCACACCAGTAAATAGTTGGTACCGAAGATTAAGAGTGGATATAAACCTTCTAACAGAGCAATATTTCAGCAAAGCCCTTTTTGGGTTATACTAACAAGAAAAGGTAGCGATAAAGATGAGTTTTTCATGAGATACTCTTGACCAGCTGCCTTAACAGAGTTCCTCAGGAAAGTGTGCAGAAGTCAGTTTCCTCCACTTCTGCCGAGTAGAACTGCGTGTGTTGTCTGACATGGCTGATGGAGAGTGTGCACATGGGACTGTACACGTCAGGCTAGTGATGAAGACTACCGAATTCTCAGGAATAAGTGTCTTCGCGTTAGTTAGGTGCTGTTTTATGATGAAGGTCTTTTTTAGGGTTTCCAGATATCTCTTTTACTATCAAGAAAAACACACAAACCGAGCGGGTGGGAGGCAGAGGCAGGCGGATCTCTGTGAGTTCAAGACTAGCCTGGTCTACATAGCTAGTTCCAGGACAGCCAGGGCTATATAGTGAGACCCTGTGTGTGTATGGGGGGGGGGTGATAATGCTTTTAATTTTTCTCAGTACTAGAAATTAAACCTAGGTTTCCACAGATGCTAGGCAAGCTCTCTAGCCCTGAGCTACATCCTGGATCCTTTTTTATTTTTAAAATTCTTTGTTTTTATTTTGATACAAGGTCTTGATGACAAGTTACCCAAGCTGGCCTTGAACCTATTCTGTATCCCAGGCGGACCTTAAATTTAGCCTCCTGAGAATCTGGCCTTACAGGCCACATGCCAGTTCACCAAGAGAAAACTTTGATCTTCCAAATAATAAGGAAATCTTGAGGAATAACTGCTGCAAAAAAACAAATTAGTTCAGCTTTAGTAGAAATTAGGTTTACCTAAACATACTACATAGTGGATTCCTGTCAGGTGTTTTGTCCTGCTGGGTTGAACTCGCAAATCTTCTCTTCTGAGAGTTCATAGACTTACACATGACCGTGAGTCTGACAGAGTAGGAGTGACTAGCTCCGAAACTGGTGGTCCACAGGACTGAAGCATAGGAATGCTACTGACGGCAGGCCGGCAGAGATCTGGTTCGTCTCCTGCCGTCGGTTGAGAGGGGCACAGTCGGGCGTCCAGTAGCTCTCTAAAATACCATCCCCACACCACCAGTGATCACAAGATGTTAGAAACACTGGATGATGCGTCCTGCTGCTAAGAAAATTAATATTTTTTGGTATAGTCTTCTGCTTTGAGAGGGAAAAAGTTTTTTGTTTTTTTGTGACAGGGTTTCTCTGTAGCTTTGGAACCTGTTCTGGATCTCACTCTGTAAGCCAGGCTGGCCTTGAACTCACAGAGATCCACCTCTCTGTCTCCTAAGTCCTGGGATTAAAGGTGCGCACCACCATCTCCCAGCGAGATGATAATTTTTTGTATATTTCACTGTCCCTGTTTGACTCTCTCCCTCCCCACCCCCCAGTGCTGAGGGACACTAACCCAGGACCTCATATATCTAAGCAAGTACTCTGTTTTTTAAATTTGTATTAGACATGAATTATACATAATGGTTTCATTGTGACATTTTCATGAATATACACAATATATTTTGATCATCTATACACACACACCTAATGACAACATTTTTTCCCTTCTCTGAGTTTATTTGAGCCTTGGAGGGATTAATATAGATATCTCATTGTTGAATCTAAAACCACTTACAAACAGCACTGTGATCAGTTATGAGTTTTTGCTGTTAACTACTGGCCTCTGCTAGAAGAAACTTTTCTGATCAAAGCCGGCCCCACGAATCTGTGGACATAAATACATGTGTAAGGCAGTTGGATGAACACACCATGTCTGCTTGGCAGAACAGCAGCAACAGCCTCCCAGTAGGCCTGTGACCAGGTTTACAATTCCAGATGTGAATTCCTGCTTACAGAGTAGGCTGCAAATCCAATCAGCAAGTGGTTGGTTACTCTTGTAACATATCACACTATTGAGCAAGTCAGCGCTTCTTGCCTGGTAGTTGGTATTGTTGTGTTTCTCTATGTCCAACAATCATGACATGTAGCATCTTTGTTAAGAAGGATCTTGTTAACTCAATCTGGTAGGTATCCAGGACAGTGGCATTTGTTGGTATTACTAGGGGGGAGGCTTGACATTTTTGAACATGTATACAATGAAACATGATAATTCCCCACTCCAAACTTTCTCTATATCCCCTCCAAAACATTCCACCCTCAACTTTTTAGGTTTTTGAGTCAGAATTTTTCTGTGTAGCCTTGGCTATCCTAGAACTCTGTAGATTAGGCTGGCCTTGAACTCAGAAATCTGCCTGCCTCTGCCCTCTGAGTGCTGGGATTAAAAGCAAGTACCACTGTGCCCAGCTCAACTTTTTTTTTCAGACAAGGTCTCACTATGTGGTCTTGACTAATCTAGAATTTACTATGTAGACAAGAATGGCCTTAGACTCACAGAGATTTGCCTGCCTGTACCAAAGATTAAAGGTGTGTGCCACACAATGCCTAGCCTGTTTCTGTCATTCTGCTAGTATTTGTATTATAGTACAAGAACAGTTAATGCTGCCCATATAAGTGGAGTGTGGGACTATGCATTGGAACACAGGAATACTACCAGTGGCCACATCTTCAGAAAGAATGTTTTCCATCCATCCCCAAAGCAATTATAAACTGCCAATAGTACCTCAGTAAGGGGTCAGAAGCTCACCTAGCCCATGTATATCATAATTTCATCTACCTTTATGTGGTTCCGGTCTTGCGCAGGTATCGGCTGCTGTGAACTTGTGAGTCTGATAGCCATGTCAGTTCAGAAGACAGCACCCACATCACTTCTCTCCATCCCCTGTGCTCACACTGTTTCCACTTCCTCCTCGTGGACGTTCCGAGCCTTGGTGCTGGTGCATGGTGGTACCCATTTATTTATTTTTTTATTAGTTTGTCAAGTATCAGATTTCCTTACGACTTTTAAAAAATACATTGTTGGTTTTGGTTTAATGTCTCCCTCTCCTTCTGTCCCTCAACTCCCTGTACTTTCCCCACTTCGACTTTTCTACTCCACTACTCCCCCCACTCTCATATCACAGCGTTCTACTGCCCTCCCCAACTTAAATCATTTCCCCCTTTGACTTAACAATCCCCTTTCTAGTTTCCTGATACATTCTCATTCCCACATAAATGCACATGCATGGAAATTAATAGCTAAGGTCTACATCTAAGAGAATATGTGTCTGTCTAATGAGCCTGAGTTCTTGCCTTAATATAGTATTTCTGGTTCCGTTCCTTTTCCTGCACATTAATAACCTCATTTTTCTTCATGTCTGAATAGAGTTACATTGTGTATATGTGCTACATTTTCATTATCCTTCCTGGGTTGGTGGACATCTAGACTGGTTCCACTTCTGTGCCATTGTGAATAGAGCAGCAGTGAACATAGACACGCAGGTGCCTGCCCCTGACAAGTTAGTGTAGAATGGACAAAGAGAGCTACGTCTGAGGCTGGAGAGAAGATGGCTGAGCTGCACAGAGCACTGGTTTCTCCTCCCAGCACCCACATGGCAACTCACAACCTTCTGTAACTCCAGTCCTAGGGGATTCCGTGCCCTCTTCTGGCCTCCGTGGGCACCAGACATACATGTATATGTAGCCATATGCATGCAGAACATCCCTGTACATCAAAAGGAGATGTCTGATGGTAGCCTTAAATGTGTTACTGTGCAAGAAGTAAGAAATGGTAACATAGACCAATTTGACTTTGATGTAAAGTGTTTCTCTAAAATGTTGCCTAAACTAGATGAAAAGGTGTTCTTTTTTTTTCTTTTTTTGGTTTTTTGAGACAGGGTTTCTCTGTGGTCTTGGAGCCTGTCCTGGAACTAGCTCTTGTAGTCCAGGCTGGTCTCGAACTAGGTGTTCATTCTTTATCGTGACTGCTCAGAATGCTGAGGCTTCAAGACTGGCCTGGGCTGTGTGATGAGACATTTCCTCTAAAAGTTAGTTAACTGGGTAATTACCACAGTGCCTATGAGAACACTACAACAAATAAGAATTTTCATAGTTGGGGCTGTAAATCTATTAGTCTGTAAAGTTAATGTAAATTAGTTTAGGATTTGCTCACTTTGCTTTATTGACTTAAGTATGAAGGCAGATATAAAGGAAAGCATTGTATGACAAAATAGCCTGTTTTTGTCTTGTTGTTTATTTGAATTATGAAAGTGTAGTTTTAGCAGAACTTTGGACTTTCTGTGCAGAAGTAAAATGTTTCATAAAGCACTGGGCAGCTTTTAGTTTATTTACCCAGATTTGTTATTTGCTGATACATGGGAGGGTTTACACATACACAATGTATTACTATGTGATTTCTGTGTGTATGCATGCATATAGATTTCATGGTAAATACAAGTCCAAATCCTTCCGCCGTGGATTGTGGAGCCTCAGCCCTAGCACTGTTCTGTCCCTGTTCTTTCATCTAAACGGAAGAGGAAGCAGGGCTGGTGCCTTTCACAGCACTCACTGCTCTCAGAGGACCTAGATTCTAGTCCCAGGATATGCATGGTGGCTCACAGGAACTACAGTTCCAGGTGATCTGACTGTTCTGGCCCCCACAGGCACTGCGTGGACATGGTGTACTAATACGCAGGCAAAGCACTCAGTCACATAAAAATAAGTAGATCTTTAAAGGAAGGGAAATACTCCAGCAGTAATAATGAGATAGTGGGTACATAAGATAATCGTGTTAGGACTGGAGGATCAAAAGCATCTGTTCCCATCAGTTCGTTTGTAAGTAGATTGTGGTGGGGGAGGAACACAGGCATTGTCGTTGGAGTTGAGCAAAAGCATTCTGGACTCTGGTTCTGTCATTGGTCACTGTGCTATGGACCAGCTGCATAGCTCATTACAAGAAACAATTAAGACCACAATTGGATATATTTGGCGATACATAGATATGATCCCAGCACTATGGAGGCTCAGGCTGAGGCTGAGGATTGTTACTGGTTCTAGTGAAACCTTGTTTCAGGAGAAAAAAAAGATAATTCTAAGAAGCACACAGTAGTACCTGGACCTTCTGTGTTCTGTAAATACAATAAGGTCCTGGTGCTACTTTCCTCAACTAGGTTATTTCTGGTGCTTAGAGCCAGACACTGGGTACTGAGTATTGAAAACTTGGGAGTTAATTTCTTGTACCATATTGTACCAATAGTTCATTAAGTTTATGAAGTAATTTAATAAGTAATGTCTTAGTTAGAGTTAATATCGCTGTGATGAAACACCATTGGCCAAACCAGCTTGGGGAGGAAAGGGTTTATTTGCCTATAAAACCTGAGTCACTGTTCATTGAGGGAAGCCAAACCTGAAGGCAGGAGCTCATGCAGAGGCATGTTGGTTACTGGCTTGCTCCTCATGGGTTTCTCAGCCTGCTTTCTTACAGCTAGCCCAGGAGTGGCACAACTTCCATTGGGCTGGGCACTTCTCAGTCAGTCACTAAAGAAAATGCCCTACTGGACTGCCTACAGCCTGATCTTTTGGGGGCATTTTCTCAATAGATGTTCTCTGAGTTGACTTCAGCTTGTGTCAAGTAGACAGAAATCTAGCAAGTGAGGTGGGCGTGGTGGCTCACGCCTTTCATCCCAGTAGCGATTGTTATTGATACCAAGAAAGTAAATGGTACACCTGGAGTAGCTTGTACAGCACTTTCCCCCACCTCGGACATGCGCGGTCAGAGGAGCAGTGAGGATGGCGCCCAGCCAGGTGTCAGGGTAGCAAAGTAGTATGCTTGGAGGTGCCCAGGTAGGTGGGTACCAGAGGAGTATTTAAGACTTAAGCATTGATAAAGTTGTTCAGTTTTGCTTTTAAACTGATTAAACAAGGAAACTAACAGCTTTTTTCTACAGTAAATTCATGGCCAGGAAGAATAGAATGGAAAATAACTATTTGGTGCCACTTCCTTGGTTCAGGACAAATCACCAGCAGTCTTGCTCATCATTGCTTTTATGCCGTCAATGTAGACATCACTATGGTGAAATGGTACTGTTTCATGGTGTGCTTTCCCACTAAGTAAGCTCATTCCCTTCCCACAGATCCTAATTATCTCATGGCTAACGAACGCATGAACCTGATGAACATGGCAAAGCTGAGTATCAAGGGCCTGATTGAATCCGCTCTGAACCTGGGGCGAACCCTGGACTCGGACTATGCCCCCCTCCAGCAGTTCTTCGTGGTGATGGAACACTGCTTGAAGCACGGCTTGAAAGGTGGGTGTGGCCTCGGAATGCAGATGTGCAGCCAGTCCTTAGCAGTGCCTGCCTGGAAAGAAAGCCTTTTCCATGGCGACAAGAAATAGAAATCTTGGGTGAATAGTATTAATAATGGCCTTGGCATGGTGGCTCACACCTTTACTTCCCAACACTTAGGAGAGAGAGGCAGGGAGATTTCTGTGTGTTCAGGACTAGCCCATCTATAGAGAAGGTTTCTTGCCAGCTAGGGCTCCATAGTAAGAGACCCTGTCTTTAAAAAAAAAAAATAGTAGAATGCAACCTACATTGCATTTTAGTTGACTTAAAGGACTTACAGTAATAAAAGTACAAATGTCTTTGGATGTTAGAGTTGAAAGAGCCTTCGCGGCTAAGCAAATAAAGATGGCCGCTCCATCAACTGACAGGAGGAGAGACCTGTGTAGCACTGACGAGTTACCAGCCCAGATCAAGAGTTGGGCAGAACGGGTGCTGTAGTCAGGTTCTACTCTTCTCCCTTAAGCAGTTTTGGGGTTGGCCCAGTCTAAGTCACCTTAGTTTCCTTCCTTCCTTCCTTTTCACTATTCGGTTTCTCATTGGGCTGTTTTCATCACTAATACTATATGGTTTTAACTACTGAATCATTAAATATTATTATAGGCCGGGCGATGGTGGTGCACGCCTTTAATCCCAGCACTCGGGAGGCAGAGGCAGGCGGATCTCTGTGAGTTCGAGACCAGCCTGGTCTACAGAGCTAGTTCCAGGACAGGCTCCAAAGCCACGGAGAAACCCTGTCTCGAAAAACCAAAAAAAAAAAAAAAAAATATTATAGGCTAGATCACTAACTCTTTTTAACTTAATTTAATTTTCATGTATATGGGTGTTCTGTCTGCATTTATGCCTGTACACCATGTTTGTGCCCGGTGCCCACAGAGACCAGAAGATAAGATCAGATCCCCTGGAACTGTAGTAACAGACAGTTATGAGCTGTCGTGTGGGCGCTGGGAGTTTTATCTGGTTTTTCTACAAGAATAGTCAGTACTTTTTATGGCTGATCCATTTCTCCAGCCCCATTACAAATTCTTAAAAAAAAAAAAGGAAGAACTGAGTCTTGGAAGTACAGAATTTTTTTATTTTTGTAAATTTTTATCTATTACGAAACCATGATTTTTACATGTGTTTCTATGTATGTGGTATACATATATCTGGGGCACACATCTATGGGAATGTGTGTGTGTGAAGGGCAGGGGTTGATGGCGAGTATCTTTCCTATTCTCAATTTTTATTTACCAGCTGAGGGTCTTAGGCAGTCTGGGGCTCACAGACTTGGCTAGTGTAACTAGTCAGCTTGCCCCAGGATTCTCTGTCTCAGTCCTTCTTGTGCTGGGATTATAGGTCAGCCACCACGCCCACCTGGCTTTTACATGGGCCTTAGGGATCCAAACTCTGGCCACGCTTGTGTGGAAAACACTTGCTTCACTGAGCCATCTCTCAACTTGCATGAAACGTTTGACACTAATAGCCTAGGATTGGATACCCAGAAAGAATGCTGGAGAGAGAGAATGAGGGAATGTGGACGAGAATGCCGCCACAGATATGCAAGCACCTTTATGTCTGTAGTAGAGGGGTATTTATGTTGTAAAGAATATTAAAATACTGTTTTGCTTTGTTTCCTTAGCCAAGAAAACTTTCCTTGGACAAAACAAATCCTTCTGGGGGCCTCTAGAGCTAGTAGAAAAGCTCGTTCCAGAAGCTGCAGAGATAACAGCAAGTGTTAAAGATCTCCCAGGACTTAAGTAAGTCTCGGGCTAAGTTTTCTTTCTCTCTTTGAAGAATGGGGTTAAGAATAATGTGTGCATTTTTATAACAACCCAAGTTTGTAATGTTGTTACCACTAGACACTGTTAGTGTCTCTTGAAGGGTACTTCCTGAAGAGAGGTTGTCTTCATATAATAATACCAGACATCTCTGTTTGATTACAAAAATGAACATGAGAATCAGCAGGACTTAAGAAATTTGACCTATACCTGGCTGGATTTCAGGAAAACAACTGTGATCTATGGATTTTAGAACCAAGATTAAGTGAGCCTCAGAAACATGAGACCTGCCTTCAAACTTGGAGGGAAAAAGTAGATTGGCTTCCCACGGGAAACTGGCTTAATGTTAACCGAATGTAAGCACACTTTGCCTGTGTCCATCTGAGTATCCAGTTTCTTACATAACCCGCTCCGAACTTAGGGCTCATTACACACTAAACTGATGGGAAATTTCCAGCTGTGCCAAACAGTGTTCTGGTCTTCAGACTACAGCACATTTACTTATTAATGCAAATGCAAGATTGTTTGTTCCAAACACCCAAGACTCACAATCCCACCCACAATTACAAGTGCAAGAACAGGTGGGGGCCTCAAGCAGGGCCTTAGTCGACTACTGGAAGGGCATTGGAAGGAGCATGAGTCCTGTCCCACACCAGACCCCCCTTGCTGCCTTTCCTGTTCTTCTCAGTCACTTGGTTTCTGTGCTCTTGTAGGACACCAGTTGGCAGAGGAAGAGCCTGGCTTCGTTTGGCTTTAATGCAGAAGAAGCTTTCTGAGTATATGAAGGCCTTGATCAATAAGAAGGAACTTCTCAGGTATGAACACAAGACAAACTTTCTTCTTGACGTGTTCTGCCAATATCATTCAAACTCAAGTCATAGAAACTTGCTGACTGCGTAGGTCAGAAACACTTATACCTAACAGTTTGATCAGTTCTCTGTGCTGCACCTCCCATACTCATTCCTAGTCCTGGAAGGGTATTTTATGCAGTGTATGTCCTCTGTAGCTGTGGCTATCTATATGTGGTCCTTTGTAGGGCAGTTCAGAACTTTGCACCACCAGAAAACAAGGAAAGCTTATGGCCCACATCCTGTGCATAGACCCAATAGGACAACGGGTTGGTAATCATTTCATACGTACCATTCACATAGATCATGTGTTGCCTAGGTTACATAGCAAATCTTCATCACAAAAACAAACAGATACAACCATAATATTAAAAATAAAAGGCAACCAATAGAGTGAAGGAGATTTTTATAATAATTATTATGTAAATATATGCATATTCAACAAAGAATATATATAAAGAATTTGGCTGGCAGTCATAGTGGCACACGCCTTTAACTCCAACACTTGGGAGGCAGACGCAGGAGGATCTTTGTGAGTTCAGGATCATCCTGGTGTAGAAGGTAAACTCCAGAACACTCTGTCTCAATAATAATAATAATAATAATAATAATAATTATTATTATTATTATTATTATTATTATTCTACTAAAGTAAAAACAAATACAAACATATGAACATGGACAGAAAATTTAAGCTTTAAAAAGGAAAAATTAACTGGGCTGTGGTGATGCATTTAATTCCAGCATTTGGGAGGCAGAAGTAGATGGATCGCTGTGAGCTCAAGGCCAGCCTGATCTACAGAGTGAGTTCCAGGACAGCCAGGGCTACACAGAGAAACCCTGTTTACAAAACAAAATGAAACAAACAAATGACTAGTAAACAGAAAAAGATGTGTGACTTCACCGGCCATCATAAAAGTATATATTAAAACAAGATAAAGGGGTCAGCAAAATGGCTTAGTGGGTAAAATCACTTGCCCATAAGCCTGATACCCAGAGTTTAAGCCCCAGACCCACATGGCAGAAGGAAAGGACCAATTCCTGCAAATTGTTTTCTGACTTTCATACACATTCTGTGGGGCACACACACCCATACACAAACAAGTAAATAAATGCAATAAAACAAGGTGATACTGGTGTTTACCCAAAATAACCAAAATGAAAGGACAGATGGTACCAACTATTGGTCAGATATGATGGCACACACCTGTAATCCAACACCAGGATATATGAAGAATTGCTCTAAGTTCTAGGCCAAATTCAGACTCCAAGTTCAGCCTTGCATCGTGAGACTTTGTCTCAATATATATACATTATATATATCACACACATGTATATATGTGTGTAATGTTAGAAGGGATATGAAGTAACTTTCTGCTCATGCTGAACGGGGTCTGAAATATTAACACCTGTCCAGTAGAGCACAGAATAACTATTAACTCTTGTAAACTGGACAAAGAGGGTTTTGCTATATATAATTTCATTTCATTTAACTCAACAGTTAAACTCCTGAGTATGTCTAACAAAACTGTATCTGTGGTGCTCAGTAGAGCAGCACATGGCTTTCATTCCAGCACTAGGGTGCAGAGGCAGGTGGATTTCCATGAGTGTGAGGGCAGCATCGTTCACATACTAAGTCCTGGGCCAATCAAGGCCACATGATGGGACTCCGTCTTAAAACAGAAAACAAAAGGCCATCTATGTGTATACCAAAAAAAAAAAAAATACACACAATAGTGTTCTGAGAAGCACCGTAACTTCCATGCACTGGACAGCCCAGATGTCCACCATCGATAATAAACCAGGTGTGTGAGCAAACACCTGTGAGTCTAGCCAGTACTCAGAAGGCTCACGAAGAGCTCACGGTCAGCCTGGTCTACATAGTAAAGTTCAGGCCATCCTGTCCTAGATGCCAAAAACTAAAAGTAGAATGGGTATTCCTGTCATACAGTGCAGTCCAGCAATGAAAACAGACTACAACTTGTAGAATATTGCACAAAGAATTCCAGATACAAAAAGAAAGTCAGGTCTGTATAACTCACTACAAAAGTTCACAACTGGTAATATCAGTTTCTGATGGTAGAAAGCAGGATACCTTGGGGATGGGAGGACAATGATGGAGAAAGAATGTCTCCAAGAGTCTCTCTCTGATTCAGTTAACAATTGCACACATAACTGTGGCTCCTGGGAAAATTCATACACTCACACATGTATGATTTACAGAAGGGTAGCCTTCTGTACCTATATTAAACTTCAAGTCAGAAAGTCATCTTGCTGGTAGTTTTGAAATGTGTGATGTTGGCATGCAGCCATGCTCAGCTCCCAAGCTCGTGAGTGGAAGATGTTGAAATTGAGGCCCTGAGACTCGGCTGTTAAAGAGCACTGGTGGCCCCAGTTCTGCAGAGTCTGCTTCACAGGCTGTCAGGGTGCAGAACCACACATGATTCATTACTGAGAGAATTGGCAAACTTGCCAACATTGTGCTGCAATGGTGTTGGTTTGTTTTTGTTTTGTTTTGTTTTTGGATAAAAAAATGTGCAAAAAAGTTGCTAAAAAAAAATCAACATTTTTATCATTTGCTAATATACTTTGTAAAGTCAAAGGAAAAACAAAAATCTAAATTTGGTGTCCTGCATTGATGGTTGCCGGAGATCAAGGGTGACTGACCTTGGGAGAGGAATCCCCAGTGACTTATCAGAAGCCAATAGAGTACAGTGTTTTTGAAAAGCTTGATGTCAAGGTGGTGAAAGTTGTATGGCATGTCTCTGGTCTTTCTGTTGTTTCGCTTTAGCTTTGCGAGTTGGAGGTTAAGGACAAAAACTCAAACATGCTACACACCACACACATGGTTTGTCTTTTAGTTGCACATCCAACCCGTTGGAGCAAGGTCACATTTGGTGTTTTTAGAGGGTTGCCTATGTAACCCAGACAGGACTTGAATTCAGAATCCTCCTGAATTCTGGGGGTATAGCCATGCATCACCAAGGATGGCTTCAAAAAGCTGTGCATGTATGCGTGCATGCGTGCGTGCTTGTGTTGAGACAAGGTCTCACGGCTAGCTCAGTCTGACCTAGAATTTACCATGTTGTCTGGCCTTGCAAGTGTACTCTTCCTGCTTGTGTCTCCCAAGTCCTAAGATTATAATTGTAAGATGCCACGCCTAAACCTGAAAACCTAGACAGGGTTTTACTGTGTAACCCTGTTGGCCTGGAGCTTGCTGTAAAGACCAGGCTAACCTCTAAAACCATTTAGTAGACTCATTTTGGAGCAGTTATAGATTGATAGCAATAGAGTACGAGGTACAGAGAAAGAATTCCTGTATCCTCTGCTCTACGTGTGCACATGCAGGCACGCCCGTACACACACGGGCGGATCTTGTTCTTTTGAGGTTTGTAGTTTGTATTAGGGCTCATGCTTGTCCTATACATCCTGTGAATTCTGAGAGTGTCAGCTGTAATGTTCTTGGGGTCTACCTATTTATGCCTCTCTCATCCAACTTTAATTACTAACCATTTTCCACCTCTTTGGTTTTGCCTTTTCCAAAATATCAGCTAGTTAGAATCATAAATATATATAACCTTTTCACTTAGTAATATACTCTCAGGGTACTCCATGACTTTTCATGGCTCAGGAACTCATTTTTAGTGCTAAACAATAATACATTCCTTATGTTTGTTTATCCATCTTAGTTGATTCCACTTTTCAAAGGAAGCAGCTCACAGCACCCCTTGCAGGTCTCTGTGTGGATGTAGGCTTCCAGCTTCTTTGAATGAATGCTAAGAAACATAGTTGTTTGGGTAGTGTATTTAACCATCTGTGGATCTTGAAGACTCTCTGCCCATTTATAATTTTCTATATACTTGGGGTTTTTTTCTTTCTTTCTTTTTTTTTTTAAGTTTGCTTTTTTGTTTCTGGGCTCTGAAGTGGTAAAAGCTCAGGCAGCCTGTTCCAAGGAGAGGCTGGCTAAAGTAAGGGAGATTGATAAATAATTAAGTAATACAGTGAGATACTGTAAAATCAATGTAAGGCTGGGCAGCAGTGGGAAGCAGAGGCAAGTGGATCTCAGTGAGTTCAAGGTCAGCCAGGACTTAAATTATATAGAGAAACCCTGTCTCAAAAAAAAGAAAAGAAAAAAGGAAAATAAAATGTAAACAAAATTATAGGAAATTATTTTCTGAAATAATTTTTAAGCCAGAAATATTTTTTAAGAAATTTTTTAAGCCAGAAACTATTTTCAAATTAATTATAAATGTATAATTGCTCTTTTGTTAATTATGACATAATTTCATATATCATATGGCAAACATATTATAAATGCATGTTGCATGAGGAGGGCCCGCTTGTTCATCCCGGCCGCCCGGCTAGCTTAGCTCCAAAATAACCACACAGAAATTGTATTAATTAAATCACTGCTTGGTCTATTTGCTCTAGCCTCTATTGGCTAACTCTCACATCTTGATTTAACCCATTTCTATTAATCTGTATATTGCCACGTGGCAGTGGCTTACCCGGAAAGATTCAGCATGTCTGACTGGCGGCTCCATGGCCATTCTCTGACTCTGCTTTTTTCCTCCCAGAATTCAGTTCTGTCTTCTCTGTCTACCTAAGTTCTGCCCTATCAGGCCAAAGCAATTTTCTTTATTCATTAACCAATACAAGCAACACATAGAGGGGACTCCCACATCAAATGCATATGTATTTCATAAGTTATCAAGCATCTTAAATAATTGGTAGATGTAATTAAAAGGTTTTGTTTGGCTGGAATCTTCAGCTCACTCCTGCTTGATCTGGAAAGTCCCATTCTCTCTCTCTCCAAACCCCACCCACTCAGAGAATCGCCAACAAAGAAAAGGTGCCAGGAAGTCTAGTTCTGTGCTCTTGGCCACTGCAGCAGCTCCTCCCCTCAAGTTGCCAGTAGTTCAAGACCCCTCCTAAAGCGGCCAACTCTTGACCGTACTTGGGCACAAACCAAGCTTGTGGAGGACACGTCATTGCGCCATCACTTGTGGGGTATAAAAGTCCCTGCTTTAGTTCCGGTGTGTGACTTGATATCTGGGGTTGAGGGACACACCCACGAATTGCTTTGCTCAAATAAACCTGTTCTTTTACTTTTTCCGTCTGGCTTGATCTGGCTTACTGCGGCAGCAGAGAAACCTATTATCAGGAAACCTATTAGGTTTCACATGTGTTTCTTTTACTTTTGATTTTTAGTAATAACTATTTTTACCTAAGTTAGATAGGAAATGATTCTTTAAAACTCTGAGATCAGGGACTGGAGAGATGGCTCAGTAGTTAAGAGTACAAACTGCTCTTCCAGAGGACACAGGTTCAATTCCCAGCACCCACATAGCAGCTCACAACTGTCTGTAACTCGGGATCTGACACCTTTACATTGATGCACATAAAATAAAAATTAAAAAAAAACCAAAACTCTAAGATCATCTTTGGGATATTTACAGTACATGTTATTAGGTAGGCAGCTGTGTTGCTGGGGTGGGGCTTGGTGGTAGAGGACTTGCATAGCATTCAGAAAGGTTGGGGTTCGGTCTCTAGCAGAGCCTCGTTTTCTAGCCATGTATGTCTGTGCATATGCACACACACATATGAATATATATGCTGAGGTCTTACTGTGCTCCCTGGTTTCTGTTGCAGTGAGTTCTACGAAGCCAATGCCCTCATGATGGAAGAGGAAGGAGCTATTATTGCTGGTCTCCTGGTGGGTCTGAATGTCATCGATGCCAATTTCTGCATGAAAGGAGAGGACCTGGACTCTCAGGTATGGGAATTCTCCTGTGACCAATGGTGTCACTCTGTGTCCTGTTCTCTCACACCACCAAGTTAGAAGACATTGTGAGCATCAGAAACAGGATTTCCTTCCATTTTGTTGTTCCTATAGAGTTAATATTTAATATGACTTTGAAGTAAGAAACCGCTCTGCACACTTAGAGGTCAGGAAAGGAAGAAGCTCTATTAGTTTGTGACTGATTCTGGCTAGGCACAAAAGGGAGCCAGCCTCAGATAGAAAATTTTACCAATTTACATATATGGGCCCCAGGCTTATGCAATTTACACATATTGTTTCGGCCCCAGGTTACACTTAGAACAATTTTAACAAGCTAGGAAACTGTAAGTCTGACTGACCACTTGGACAGATGGGACATTTGCACAGCAGGACAATGCCTGATTGCTTAAGTGCAGCAGTGTTGATCTTTTCGTGTAGTTGTTACCCAGGTTTCTCCTGCCTGCCTGTCAGAATTATGCTTTAGCGAGAGCACTGGGACTTAATGGCAGACCAGGGTTTAATGGTGGTTGTGGTCCCCTGATATTCTTGGAGGCATGTTCTTTGTTCTGGGTTGGGCCTAAGGGACTTTAAGTCAGGATTGTCTCCTTTTGTTGTGGAAATGGAGCCTTCACTGCAGGTCAATCTTGGCAAACACACATTAGCAGAAACTTTCTCAGCAACTGCAAACTTTAAGTTATGGAACAAAATGTTCTTCCTCTCAGTTTCTAAAAAGCCTGCTCAGTACATTACTGTCTTTCAGTCATATTGGAGGCAGCGTCCCCTTAGAGAAATTCACTTTCTATCACTTAGTATTTCTCAAGCAAGTTTATTAGTAAATCCTTCATAGCATCAGTTGCCCTGCTTCAAATTCCCCCTTTGTCTCAGTGTGAATAGGAAAAATTAGGTTTTTGTCTTTTTCAAATTCTGGCCTCAGCTGTACTTCCTGAATATATATTAAAAGCCAGGGCAGCAAGGGAGTGCGGTGAAGGCTCTAGGGTTCAACTGCTTAGTTTCAGAGTCTTATTTTCTAGCTGAATATATCTTTTAGTTGTTTTTGGTGCTTTCCATTTCTTGATATGTACAGATAAAAAAGAGTAGTTAATGGGGTTTTTATGAGCACTAATGGAGTTTATGTAAATACAGTTCACCTTGATCAGGACCATGCTTGAGTTAATTGCCCAATAATAAAGATGTTTCACTGAGACTTTCTCATCCCTTATAATGTGGTGAGTTTGTTCCATTTTACTAGGGGAAATAGGAAAGGTTGTGTTGTGTGATTTGGATTTTTAAAAAAGGAATAAGATGGTAATAAAGTGGCAGATTTGAGAAGATGAAGATGTTCCTCAGTGAAAGTTGAAACAGACACCAAAATGTTAGCAGTGGTCGGTAGGGGCGGTGCGAAGGCTGTGGGTGTTTAAATTGCTTTTCTTTTTCTAATCCTGTGAAACATAAACAAGGGAATAGGTGTTGTTTCTGCATTATAACTATAATGGTTTTATTAATTTTTACATTATAATGTAATCACATCATTTCTCTCTTCGCTTTCCTTCCTCCAGATCCTCTAGTAACTCCCTCGTCAATCTCTTCCAGATTCACAGCCCCCTTTTTAATTGTTGTTCCCTGCATATATGTTTATGTGTATACATATATATCCCTAGCTATACCCTGCTCAGTCTGTATACTATTTCTTGTGTTGGTGTTTTCAGGGCTGACCCTTTGGTATTGGATTAGCAGTTGTATACTCTTCCCTGGAGGAGACCTCCCTCCCGCTGTTGGCATTCCTTGGTGGCCTGTAGTTCTTTGTGTGTGCTTGGGGCCTGACTGTCCTCTGTCTGCTTTTGTATCTTTTGTTGAAGTCCTCATTCACCTCGGGTTTAGGCTATCATGCTGGTGACACTTTATGGGTGTAGCTTCTGACTATACAGTTTCAAACTTTAAAACTAAATAGGAGACCACAAAGGGGCCGACAAAGATGAGAAGGTCAAAAGGTCACATGTGGTACGAAAATGCAGAGTAAGCTACAGGGAAGAAGGGATGAGGCACTAGAGTACGTAATGAAACCCAATTCTTTGCAAGCTTGTAGAAATTAAGTTTAAAAAGAAAACTTTTATAAATAACTTTTAAAAAGCTTTTTCTAGAAGAAAATAAAGCCAGTAGCAGAATGCCTGAAAAAGAGAAAGAAAATTTAAACCTTACTCTTTGTGCTAAGTATTCGTTGACTGTCATGAATTGCTTTTTCTTTTTCTTCCTTTTTCTTTTGTTGTTATTTTTGGTGATGGTGGTGGTGGTGTGTGTGTGTTGCTGGGCATGGAAGTGAGTTGTGCCTGTTAGGGGCATAGTCGGCTGTACTGAGCCACACCCTTGCCCCTGTGACTCACGTTGGCTCCTCTAATTTCTCACTTTACATTACCTTCCTAGTAAAATGTTAAACGCTCCTCATGGACTTCTGGTGATGGTGGCGGTTATGTTACTTCTAAATGCCTAGAAAGCAACATGTTTTATGTCGGGAATAGTATTGAATTTTCTGTTAACTTCTGAAAATTCTCTCTGTAGGTTGGAGTTATAGATTTTTCGATGTATCTCAAAGATGGAAACAGCAGTAAAGGTAGTGAGGGGTATGTATGAAGAAATTGAGTTTCTTTTTCCTCAGAATGTAGTGTTTTGGTTTTTTGTTTGTTTGTTTTGTATTGTATTTGAGACAGGGTTTCTCTGTAGCTTTGGAGCCTGTCCTGGAACTAGCTCTTATAGACCAGGCTGACCTCGAACTCACAGATATCTACCTGCCTCTGCCTCCCAAGTGCTGGGATTAAAGGCGTGCACCACCACTGCCTGACTAGATATAGCATATTTTTCCTTGTCTAGTTTATAACAATATTGTGTTAGTAGATTTAGTAGACAAACTTTTGGTTATATAGCTTTAATAAAGTCTTGACAAAAATATCTGATTATTGGGCCTATGATTAAAAGGATTTTTAGGTGAATGACTTTCCTGCTAGGTATTTCGGGGGCAGACATAATAAAGATATATAAAGTCAACCCAATTCTCCGTATTGTTTTTTTTTTTTTTCTGATAGCCTCGTACTATATCCCAGAGTGGCCTAGCGCTCCCTCCCCACGTAGATCAAGCTGGCCTTGAACTCGGGCTTCCCTGCTGCCTCTGCTTCTCAGCATAGGAGCCAAGTGTAAAATCACCCCGTCCAGCCTGTTCTCCGTTGTTTGAAGTAGAGCTTGAAAATTTGGACAAGCTCAGCATTGCTGCACCCTATCTTTGCCCCACCCTGGAAGGCTGAGCCTCGATGACCAGAAACTCAAACAGAGAAACAAGCCAGACATGATGGCACATGCCTTTAATCCCAGCACTCAATATCTGTGCACTCCAGGACAACCAGAGCTGAGTAGAGAGACCCTGTATTAGAAAGAAATGGAGTGGGGCTGGTGAGCTGGTTCAGCGGAAAGAGCACTGGCTGCTCTTCCAAAGGATCCGGGCTCCATTCCCAGCACCCACAGAGTAGCTCACAACCATGGGTAACTTTAGGGGGCACAGGGGTACTGCACACATACTGTGCAGTCATACACAAAGGAAAACATGCAATCACAGAAAATAATTCTTAAAATATCTTGACCCTTAAGAAAGCCGTATTAATGTAGGTTGTTTATCCCACTTTTGAACCACTGACTCTTTCTTGTTAACATGTCCACATAGTGACGTGTCAAGTGTGAACCCTGGTTCAATGTGTCTGTGGCCAGCAGTCTCTGGCTTTAGGAAAGCTGGGTTAAAGCTGTATCAGGTATTTCTGCCACTTCTCTTACTTCTGTTTCCATTGTTTTTCCCTCCAGGGATGGTCAGATTACTGCAATTCTAGACCAGAAGAACTACGTAGAAGAACTCAACAGACATCTGAAGTAAAGACTGAATAGAACTCTTTTATTGGGGGCTTGTAGAGAGAAAAAGGAATCATAAAACAGTGAGCAATGACGACCCGTTCAGTCACTGTGCAGCAGATACACAGAAAATTCCATTTGCCAATCACAGAACTAAGTACTGGATAAGTTAGGGAACTTTTAGCAGAAGGCAATAAAAGGTTATTATGAGATTGTAACTTAAAGGTTAAGTAAATATATCCAATAAGAATCATAAAACGTGACACATATATTTTGGCCTTGGATAAAGCCACCTACTGCAGTACTGACCTTGGGTAAAGCAGCTCTCTTGTTCCCTTGCACTTCTCGCTTACACACTAAATTGATATATTAACTTTCCCCCTCCTTGTCACTACCACTAATTTATCAAGTACTCACTAGATACTTCACACTCTCCAGAATTACTTTAATATTCTTGGGTTAAAATTATTAATTTTAGAAGAACAATTAACATCATAGCCATTAATTATTATCTTGTTTGTAGTTTATAAGGTCTGTTGTAAAAGTCACTCCCCCCCACTCCGCCCTCTCTCACTGAGACAAGGTTTCATCTTGTAGCATGGCTGGCCTGGAAATTGCTATATAGACCAGGCTGGTACCTGGCTTTGAACTCATGGAGATCACCTTCCCCAGCTTCAAGGGCTGGGATTAAAGGTGTGTGCCACATGCCTAGCATAAAAGGCATTATAACGGACTTACAAAGTTTCTATAGGCACAGAGGCAGAGTACCCTTTGCAGGTCTCAGGTCTCATTATAGAAGAAGTTTAAAATATACTGGGGACTTGAGAGATGGCTCAGCAGTTATGACCTCTGACTGTCCTTTAGGAGGATCCAGGTTCACTTCCCAGCACCTGCATGAGGACTCAAACTGTCTGTAACTCCAGTGCTTCTGTGGGCACAGGCACACACATGGTACACAACATACGTACAGCAAGGCATCCATACACATGAAATAAAAATTAAAAAAGAACTCAGAAGGGATCTCAGGGGCAATTTATTGGAATTCAAGAGAAAGTCCCAAGCAGGCAAGTTACAGATTAACAGCTGCTAAACTGAAGAAGGGGGGAAGTTACATGGTAACAGTATACAAGTAAAAAGATACTTCCTGAAGACTAAGTTTCTAGGAAGAAAAGTTGCTGGGTCCTAAGACAGCTCTTACCATTTTGTTGAAGGGTGCAATATTGCACTTCTTACAGAGTTTGTGAGTGTGGTTGCAGAAGCAGGATTCTGCCCTGTAGGGCCAACCAAGGAAGAAATGTTCACTTCAGTTGCGTTATTTAGCCTCGGGGTCTCCTAAGAGTTTCTCTGGGCAGTCCCGCTGTGAGGATGTGTCTAAGGTGGAAGGGTGATAGCTGTCGGCATTTTCTGTCAGTTACGTTCTTCAGTCCTTAGCTCAGGGCTGGTGGGAACAGCCAACAGCAGCTGTTTCTGTGGGTTTATCCTTTGACTTCTGACTTTGGGCCAGTTAAAGCCAAAGCCCATGCCATTGACGTATCTTTAACCCTGCAGTTTGTTTCAACTTTTAGATCTGTATGAACTGCATGGAAGGAAGGCCAGGTTTATTCTTAATCTAGCTGGAAAGGCTAGCATTGAGAATGAGTTATGAGCTTGGGATTTTCCATAGTAGTGCTTGATATTGGCCTCCTTTATATATTTATTTGTATATTTATTTTTGGTTCTCACCAAGATATGACTGTTAATTTGTATTAGAGGAAGCTGGCATATTGATATTCATATTTCAAACGGCACCTAAGGAAATGATATTGAGAAAGGACCCTTTATTTCCTTCCTTCATGCCTAGAATCCTCTATCAGTATCAATATAAATTTTGAGTAATCTTGATTCCAGCTAGGAAATTCAAGAACAATTAAGTATATTTTCTCTGCGGGAAAAGTAAGAAGTAAGTGTGACCATAATGGTCAGCGACCATGTCAGCCAAGCAAAGATGTGCTCGTATTTGATACCCAAACATAGTCTCAATTCTTCCTTGCCCTTGCTGTACCTCAGTTCTCTGTCTGTAGTCAGAGATACCTAACAAAAGCTGTTGAAGGAAGGAAGCGGTCGAGTGCGGTGAAACCATCACAAGAGTAGCTGGTGTACATATGGGCTGTTTTGTCTCCTGTAGGGAGCGCTCAGAATGTACCAGGTACTCGCTCTTTGATTTCACTCACTGAGCACGACCTCTCTGCCAAGGACTGGCGCTCATGTGTGCTGTCTCCGAGCATACCAGTCTGGCAGAAATCATGTGCATTATTAAAGAAGGGATTGGGATATAGATATGATCAGAACGTGTTGTATGCATGTATGAAAAATCACAAACTCATTCTGTGCAATTAATGATCTAGTTGAGCTTGTAAAGAGTTGTTATAGACTGATAACTATGATGGGGTTAAGAAGGCAAGTGCAAGCTGTTGTCCTGTTTTTTCTTGTCTTAATAGTGCTACTGTAAACAACCTTCAGGCAAAAGTAGATGCTTTAGAAAAATCCAACACTAAATTGACAGAGGAGGTAAGTGTTTGGGAATCAATCATTTGACCTATAAATTTAATAATATAAATTAGTGAAACCGATCATTCCTGTTGCCTTGGACATGATTTGACTTTTCGGGGTAGGAACTGCTGTAGGAAACAACTTCCTGCCCTGGCTGCGTCGTCATTCATTTTCCCAGTGGGATTAGATAGAATACAGCCTGATACTCAGGATTCAGTAAGCATTCTGGCCACTGTTGATGTGGTACAACTAGACAAAGACAACCCCCTCCCCCATCTCGTTTAGACAGATTTTTGTGGAACACTGACGTGTGTTCCAAGCTGGCAAGCTCCTGAGCCCCACATCCTGTCTGTTCTTGAGTATGCCTGACCAAGCAGCTTTGGCCGGTGATCCCTGCTCTTGTTATGCTTCTTATTGTCATGTGCTCCTGACTAAGATGATCACTTGACCTCTAAAAAAGCCCAGGTTCCCCACTGGCAAATGGGGGTGCTTTTACTTCCTCTTTCAACTCCACAATGACTCTGAAGATTAGGCAAGAATATAAATGAGAACGCTCTTAGAAAAGCCCTTAGAATAGGAAGGGGAAATTAACCTCAAGGCTGGCGTCTGATTAGTAGGCTAAATCTGTAGCTTAGCCTTTGTTTAATAGAAGTAGACGTTTTCATCAAGATCTCATGTGAACTAGCCAGAGTGCAAGCTCATTCGCTGTTTCTAATCATCCTATTAGGCACAGCAAGATAAACTTGGTTTAAAGAAATTCAGTGCATTAAACATGAGTATGCTAATTAGTTTTTCTTTAGAAATAGAGATAGACAAAGAGACAGAAAGACAGACAGAATATAGTTTCTGTCTTTTTTTGAAACACAGTCTTATTTAGCTCCCTCTGACTTTAAATTTAAACCCTCCTGCCTTAGCCTCCTAAGTGCTGAATTACCTATAACAGGTCTTTTGGAGAGTTCCCAATGTGATTCCCATGACAGGAAGTGAATACTTGATTAAACCTTTGTTTAGACAGTGTTTCACGATCTTCTGTTCATTTGTTTTTGAGACAGGACCTCATCCTGTGAACATTTTAGAAGCATTCTCACTAAATGTGTTTAGAATGTAGCCATGGAGATGCTCTTGAATTAAACAGTCTCAGCACCGGGGTGTAGTAAAAAGGCAGCAGAACGGGGAAGGTGACTGAGTAGCTAATGTGCTCACTGTGCAAGCAGGAGGACCTGAGTGAGTTTGGATGCTTAGCACCCTATAAAAACTGGGTGTGTCCACACATGTTTGCAGTCCAGCCCTGGGGGATGGTCACAGGCAGATCCTGGGCCTCACTGGCCAGCCATTGTAGGCCAAAACTTGAGTGTCAGGTTCAGTGAGAGGCCTTGTCTCGGACAGTAAGGGAAAGAACGCTGAAGGAAGACTCCCCACGCGGACCTGAGACCTGCGCGCGCGCACACTCACACCTGCACCCGTGCACACTCACACCCATGCACACTCACACCTGCACCTGTGCACACTCACACCTGCATGTGTACACACTCACACCTGCACGCGCGCACACTCACACCTGCACCCGTGCACACTCACACCTGCGCCCATGCACACATCCAAATAAAAGTTTTCATGGTAGAGAAGCAATATCAGGTGATTTCCATTTTTATTTTACGTACTTGAAAGATACTTCCCCTATGTTCCTCATTAGAACTTTTCTTTCTCTGAGACTGGATCTCACTTTGTAGTTGAAGCTAAAGAGAATCTACTAGCCCCAGCCTCCAAAGTGCTGGGATTACAGCATGTACCACATATCTGACTGATAAGTACAATTTTAAAGGGTGATAGACAGCTTCCTTTAGCTATAGATTTCCTAAGAATGTTCAAGTCTGAAATTTATGCCTTAGCAGATAATAGAATATTCTAATAAAAGAATAAAAAGATTTTTTGTTTTTTAATTTTGGTCAATAGCTTGCCGTTGCCAACAACAGAATTATTACCTTACAAGAAGAAATGGAACGAGTTAAAGAAGAAAGCTCCTATCTATTGGAATCCAGTCGGAAGGTAAGCCCTAAGTGGGTTCTAAGACCTTCGTGAGGGGACTCTGTGCATTGTGCAGTCCACAGGGAGGTGGCCAGTTCTGGGCACTGACGTATATCAAACATACTCTTTATCTGGACTCTGTAACGGAGAACAGGGTACAGCTCTCGAAAGCTTGCGCCCTCCACTCTGCCACAGCGCATCATTGCTTAACATTTGTTTAGAGACTTAGAAAGTCTAATTCAGGCTCTTGTCTGTATGAGCTAATAACTTGTTCTGTGTTTAGTGGTTACAATGTTTATAATGGAGCTGGAGAGATGGCTCAGTGGTTAAGAAAGTTATTGCTGTTTTGGAGGACCTGGGTTCAATTCTCAGCTCCTACACAGCAGCTCACAGCTATCTGTAGCTCCTCTTCTAGATGATTCAATTCCCTCTTCTGCCCTCTGGGATCACCAGGCACACAGGTGTGCACAGACATACATACAGGCAAAATATTCATATCTTAAAATAATTTATGTGATAAATATACCATTATTTTTACACTGTGCTCTCCTTTAAAAGTGAGTAGCCTAGTTATGTGTTGCCACTGGGTAAATTAGCATGAAAATGAGTTTTCTACATATCAATATTTTCAAGGACCAAGCTTTTGCTTTGTTTTGTTTGGGGGGGAGGTTGTTTTTTGGCCCTGACTGTCCTGGAACTCATTCTGTGAACCAAGCTGGCCTCGAACTCAGAGAGTCACCTGCTTCTGCCTCCCAAGTGCTGGGATTAAAGGTGTGCACCACCAACTGCCCACTCAAGAACCAAGCTTTAGGTAGTGTAATGTTGCAAGATATTTGATTACAGTGTGGAAAATACATCACTCTGATTGGTTTAATAAAGAGCTGACTGGCCAAGTGCTAGGCAGAACTTACAGACAGAGAGGATGCTGGGAAGAAGTGCAGAGTTGCCAACCAGGCACAGAGGAAGCAGGAAGACCGCATGGCCAGTACAGAGTAAAGGTAATACAGCCATGAGACAGAAAATAAATTAATAGGAATGGGTTAATTTAAATTTTAAGAGCTAGTTAGAAGCAAGCCCAAGTAAGCTAAGGTCAAACGTTCATAATTAATAAGAAGTCTCCATGTGGCTATTTGGGAGCTGTCTGGTGGGACAGAAAACTGCCTACAGTATAGATTTGCAATCTTATTTTATATTTTTCAGTTCTGTCTTCTTAGTTTTCTTGCTGTTATCCTTTGAGACAGAGTTTTACTGTGTGACCCAGATTGACCTCAGACTTTTGCCTCTGCCTCCCAAGTGCTGGGCTTAGAAGTAAGCATACCTGTGTCCAGCCTTAGGGAGCATAACATGATGCTTTCAGCCCTGATAATGCTTGGTGTCGTTACTGTTCTAATTTATGACAGAATTACATTAAGGGAACATTCTAATTGATAGATCTATCAACTGTGTGCAGATTGTTTGTTTGTTTATGACTTCATGGCATCCTTCCTGGCTACTGCTAGTGTTTCTAGAGGTATAATGGGATAAAAACAGTTTCCTATGTAGAGTATTAGTATTTGACTTTGAGGCATGGATATCATTAAAACATTAAACATTAAAACAACTGTAAATGCTCAGAAGAATTTCATTAGTGGCTTCCTTCCTTTTAGCGAAGATATTTGGACAGCGACATGTGAAAGTCTCTGGGGAAATAATGTAGTACCACCCACACCTCTGAACCAACTCCTAGTTTGCAGTGAATCAGGATATTGGGGTTCTGCATTTTGTTTTTGTTTTTGAGCCATGGTCCCATGGAACCCAAGCTGGTCTAGAACTTGGTATATAACTAAGGATGGCTTTGAACTCCCAATCCTCCTGCTTCCACCTCCCAGTGCCAGGGTTAAAGATCTGAGCTGTCCCCAATTTTAGGAGGTGCTAGGGTTGAATGCAAGGCTCGTGCAGGCTGAGCAGCCACTCTGCCATCTGCACTGTATCAGCCCCCTTGTTTGTTTGTTTGCTTGGGTAGGTGGGTGAGTGGTTTTTGTTGTGTGTGTGGTCTGTTTTTTAGACAGTGTCTTAGTCTGTACTCCAGGCTGGCCTCAGACCCCCAGCAGTCTTTTTGCCAGGCTCCACGTACTCAGACTACGGGCACCACATACAGCTATGGCAGTGTTTTCCAGGACTGAGGGGGTAACTCACTTTTAGGGTTTTTAATAAAGAGACAACATTTCCAATCCAACATAACCTTATACGCAATGTTACATTTCTCTATTGTGCTTGCAAATTTGATGTCAAGTCTTATAGTCCTTAAATATGTGCTCTTCTGTACCTTTTCAAGGGTCCTAAACAAGACAGAACTGCAGAAGGGCAAGCACTGAGTGAAGCAAGAAAGCATTTAAAGGAGGAGACACAGTTACGATTGGTAAATTCCTTAACTTGTAGTAGCGAGAAGCTGCAGATGTTCCGTCAAAGTTGCAACACTCAATAATGCGCCCCTGTTTTTACAAACCCTATGAAACTGTTTCTTGCACTGCCCACTCTGCAGTATCTCTAAAAATGTGGAAAGCTGGAAAATGAGAGATGCTTTAATGTGTGCTTAATAAGTTACTTCAAGTTAAGAGGACATGGCAGAGGGGGTTGAGAAATGGCTCAGAGGTTAAGAGCACTGGCTGCTCTTCCAGGTTCTGAGTTCAATTCCCAGCAACCACGTGGTGGCTCACAAACATCTATAGTGGGATCTGATGCCCTCATCTGGCAAAAAGTTGTTCATTCAGAGAGAGGACTCATGCATAAAATGAATAAATCTTTAAAAGAAAGAGTACATGGCAGAAATTCAGGTTTTCTGCAAATAGAACCTTCTTAATGCACTTCAATAACTACCATTTACTGTCTGTATATTTGTAAATTAGGGATTAAAATGTTTTTCATTATAAGTATCCTAGAAATAACATCAGCATGTTGCAGCATGATTCATTTTTATCATAACTATTTAAAAGAGGGAACACATGATACAGAACTTGAAAGTTGTCATTTAAGAGATATGAAACTAGGTAAGACGGTCCAAGGTGTGCCCTGGGCACAGCCTGAATGTGGAAGAAAACTCCAGTCTGTATCTTTGTTCTGCTAAAGAATGCTGCCATGACTCTATTAGAAACCAAAGAGTCTCATAGTAGTGATGAAATTTCACTCGGCCTTACTGGCCAACCGGATGGCCAGAAACTGAACTGTTACTCCAGTGTCTCAGCTCTATCGAGAACATCCCAGAAAATGTTCTTCTTAATCCTAATCGTTGTTATTATTATTTTGTTTTATTCTGAGACTGGGTTTCTCTGTGTAGCCTTGGCTGTCCTGGAACTCACTTTGTAGACCAGACTGGCCGCTAGCCCATATATTCACCCGCCTCTGCTTCCCAATTGCTGGATTAAACGTGTGTGGATTAAACTGCCACCCAGCTCCTAATAGTTATTATTAGTGTCTTATTAATTATTATTAGTCATTAATGTCTCTTAAATACCTTCTGCCAAAATGCTCAGCACTAAAGGTGTCCGTCCACCTTTCCTTGTGAAACCTTATGGCATTTATATAATGGAGACAAGAGTGTAAGCAGTTCATCTGCTTTGCGGCAGGACGTGGAGAAGGAACTGGAGCTGCAGATCAGCATGAGGCAGGAGATGGAACTGGCGATGAAGATGCTGGAGAAGGATGTCTGTGAGAAGCAGGATGCCCTGGTGTCTCTGCGGCAGCAACTGGATGATCTCCGGGCTCTCAAGCATGAGCTTGCCTTCAAGCTGCAGGTAGGGGAAGATGAGGAGTAGACTCCCTGGTGC